>NC_134831.1:84034593-84210920 GCF_004210375.1 Tachypleus tridentatus
CAGGCACACATGGTGTGAAGCAGTCAGCAGCAGTGACGGATTTAAGGTTGTTTGGGCCCAGGGGCTAATAATTTTTGTGGGGTTTACATCTCATGCAATTTTACATAAAATACAATTATCAATGGGCCCCCATTAAGACTTAGGTCCTGGGGATGAGCCTCCTCTAGCCCTAATCAAATACGCCACTGGTCAGCAACGGATTCATAAATGAAACCAAAGCCTACAAACACACAAAATGTAAAGCAGTCAGTAGTAGACACCTAAATGAAACTAAAGTCTTAATACAAACATATGTGATGTAAAGGGGTCAGCAGTGAACGTCTGAATGAAACCAAAGACATTAAATATACATGTATTTAGATAAGTTTGTATTACAATCATAGAAAGGTAGCCAAGACGATGAGAACGTCACGTTCTCTCTTTAAAAGGAGTTCTAAGTAACAGCAAGGTATCTAAGACTTCTAGAACATTGCTCAACCCCGGTTGTTCAGCGTTAAGTCTAAAATCTTATACCCCTAAAATTCGGGTTTCGATACAGCATTGACAGTCCATTGAGTATTTGCGTGTTTAATATAAAAGAAACAAACAGATTTAGAGTTTTCTTTACTGGTTAGGGCCACGGTTTACTCGAACTCTGCTGGTCGCTCTTTTGAATCCCACATGAGTGCTATAATGTGACAGTCAATCCCACATTTCGATTGAAGTAGCCCAAACGTCTGCAGTGGATGATACTGACTAGCTTCCTTTTCTAGTTTATCACTTCTAAGTTATTGACGGCTAGCACAGACAGCCTCTGATTATAGCTTTACACGAAATACAACAAATAAACAAAATTATTTTAAATCTTGAAATTTGTATTTTCCATCACAATTGATTTTTGGATGCATAGCGCTATGTTTAAAAAAGGTTTCGTTTGATTTCCAATAAATTATTTGTTATTTATAGCAAAAGCATCGCTTATAAGTACGAAAAAATGGAAAATACAATATGACAAATCATCTTCGTCCTGCTGAAAGACAAAACAAACTATAATGAGTTGAAGCCTGCTCTTGTCTTGTGAATTAATTAATAAGTCTGTCATTGTTCTCTCTGTACTAGAAAAATCTTTAGTCAGAATAGGCCCGATAGAGCATCAACTCGCAACCTGAAGGTCGTGGGTTCGAATACCAGTCGCACCAAACATGCTCGCCCTTTCAGCCGATTAGGCATTATAATGTGCTGGTCAATCCCACTATACTTTGGTAAAAGAGTAACCCGAGAATTGGCGGCAGTTGGTGATGATTAACTGCCTTCCCTCTAGTCTTATTCTGCTAAATTAGGGATTGCTAGCGCAGAGTGCCCTCGTGTAACTTTTCGCGAAATTAAAAAACAAACAAGCTAAAAGTACAATTGAGTCAGAAATCTAGATTTAATACCAGAATATCGAGACTATCTCAGTCGGCCACCTTTGTGAATAGGATATATCTCATTATAGGCTCCATAAATTATCAATACCGGCTGGTATGTATAGCTATATATATGTATAGTTATTATGAACTTTCATCTAAGGATTTTAACCTTGTTGTGAAAGACAACAACAACGAGTTAATTGTTCTTCCAGTGTTGGTTTGGGACGTGCTCATCTTGAGAAGCAGCCGCCGTCCAACCTGAGGAAAAGTAACTTCTTCCATTTTGTGGTGGCGTTGTACGACAAAACGGGACAACCTGTGGAAGTGGAGAGAACATCTTTCGTCGGTTTTATAGAAAAAGACCAGGTAAGAACAAATAATTTGATTAAGCAGTTTAACTTGTCATGCAAACAAAGTATTAGTGGAAACAAAATACGTTCGACATCATGTTTTATCTGATAGTTTTTAACACTTGTAAAAAGAAAGACGTAAAGATAGCCGTATATAGTTAAAATAGTTATTTCTAGACAGATGGTTTGGCTGGCATTGCATTTATGTCGAGTTACTAACGAATGTTAAGTTGGTTGTTGTTTTTATTTTTAAAACTATTATTCAACTTCTAGTTATCACCCACGACTTATTACAGTTAGTGTTGAAGTGTTTATAGTTGGTTAATTTATACACGTGTCAACCTCTCGTTATATAAGATAAATGTTTTATGACAACCTACACCTATAAAGCTATATATATGTATATGTAAGCCTGTGAGTGTTCGGTAAAATATATAACTGTAAGTCGTTGACCGAAAATAAGTTAGCCGTGCCTTTTCTACCGCCATCTTGTTGAAGGTAAGATATCTTACCAAACATAATAGCATTTATACTATGTAAGACAAGTTTGTGTGTGTTATAGCTCAACTTTCTAAGGTTTTCCCAAGCGACTGTTAATTTCCTATATGTTTGCATGAAACAAAGACACATCGGACTATCTGTTGAGGCCACCAAGGGTAATCGAACCCATGATTTTAGGGTTGTATATCTGTTGACTTACCTCTGTATTAGTGGAGGACACGTATAGTGATATTAACCGTCGTATTATAACGCCTCTCTGGCTAAAAAGGCGAGCACGTTTTGTGTGACTGGGATTCGAGCCCATGACTCTCAGATTACGAGTTGAGCGCCCCCTAATCACATGGCCATGTCGGGGATTTACAACAGCGGACAGAAACACGAAACCTATTAATTTCATTAAATAACTTACCACGTGTATTGTTTGTATAATATAGATCAATCGGACGTAATACCTTTAGATAATGGCTAAGTGGTTACGGCACTTGACTCGCCGCCTGCTTGTTGCGTGTTGGAACCCCATTCTGCTATACATGATCTCCCTGTCAACAGTGGGGACGTTATAATGTTTTGGCCAATCCCTTTATTCGTTGTTAGAAGAATAGCTCAAAAGTTGACGATGGGTAGTGATACCAGCTGCCTTCCCTCTTGTCTTACACTGCTAAATTAGGGTCGGCTGGCGAAGATATCCCTCGTGTAGCTTTGCATGAAATTCAACCCAACATTTAGATAATGTTTCTAGCTTAATAAATTATTAAACTTACTGCTGTGCCATTAGAAAGCATGAAGTTAGGATATCTGTAGACTTTACAGCATTTAATTTTGTGTTCACTTCATTTGGAATAAAGAATTTTAAAATAAGTAATTTCTAGGTTATTTTTTCGACCGTTTAATTGGTCCCATCTAGGGATTTATTTGTCAGTAAAGTACACAAACACTGAAGTCGAATATAATCGACAAATTATATTCTTGCAAATAGAAGCTCAAATTGAAGCACAGCTGGATGTTTGCGTACAGGTATTTCACATACAATAAAAGTAAACATAGAAAGAAACCTTTAATATTAACCAATAGAGCTACAATAAAGTTGTCAGAAATGTTCCGCACTCGGTACCAATATTGGCAAAAGCTATACAGAGAAGAAACTGTGTGAGTTGCAGATTATATACATAAACAGGGTTGAATGAAATAACATACAGTTTCCAAACTGAAAAACTTTAAATACATTGGTGAAAAATAGTATGAATTAACCGTAATAGCCATAAGAAAACTAGAAGGAAAATAAATATTCTAAACTTAATACTAAAATAATCAAACTGAAGAGTAAATAGGGCAAATAAGTTTAATGTCTGAAGAGACAAACGCTGAATCAGACATGCGTAGTCAATCACATGACAGGATCAACAATACAATAGATAAAACTATGTGACAGGTCACTTTCAGCTAGTAAAAATATATTAAAATAAAAATATTCGATATAACGTGTACGAAAATCAATAGTATCAGACATTAAGAAACTAAGTGTCTGACAAGCGAGAGCGACATTAATTTTCTGGCTAATCCACCGCATTCGCCCGAAATCGCTCCCGTTACTCAAACCGAGGCCTTTTCCTTCGGTCGACTAGCAATCCGAGGGCCTTTTTAACCGATGGGAGCGTTATAGATGGTTTTGTTTTTTGAATTCCACGCAAAGCTTCACGGACGCTATCTTGATAGCCATCCTTAATTTAGCAGTGTAAGATTAGTGGGAAGGCAGCTAGTATCACCATCCACCGCCAACTTTTGAACTACTCTTCTACCAACGAATGATGGGATTAATCGTAATATATAACGTCCCCAAGATTGAAAAGACGAGCATGTTTGGTCCGATGGAGACTAGGACCCGCGACTCTCGGATTACGAGTTGAGCTCCCTAACAACCTGGCCATGCTGAGCTTGAGAGCGTTATAATGTGATGGTTAATTCCATCATTTGTTGGTAAAACAGTAACCCAACAATTGGCGATGAAGTGAATTATTTTGACCAACTCTCTGCCCTATAGTCTACCACTGCTAAATCGTAGAGGTCTAGCACAGATAGCCCTCGTGCAGCTTGGGGTTATATGTAATTAAAACCTCCTTTTTTCTTGGATTTCACAAAATTTTGTTGCTTTTTTTTGTAAGTACCTCTATTTTTCTTTCCCCTTGCCTTATGAGTGTGTGTGTGTTTTCCTATAGCAAAGCCACATCAAGCTATCTGTTTTATCCACCGAGGAGAATCGAATCCCTGATTTTAGCATTGTAAATCCGAAGACCTACTGCTGTCCCACCAGGGAACCCCTTGCCTTATGAATCCTTTTGTATCTGATAGTGCATTATTAGATAATGTTCACATGTGAAATGCATCTAACATGCTCTAACTACTAGTCCCTTTCTGGGAATGAAGAAATGACCTGTAAATGGCTTTCACAGAATGTACAACCTTTTAATCCATGTTTCTTAGTGTGGAAATATTTTCTGCGATTTCATCACATGTAACATTCCATGTACGAAGTACTGCTTTTGGAAAAAAAACGTTTAATTATGTTCTAACAGTATCAAGAAAGAAAAACAAAATCAAGGTTTTTTTGCCACAATAAACAAATTAAATATTTATTAAAACTTTCAGCCAACTATTTATCGTCGTTAGGGTTAATGAACGATGGCGGTAACTGTTACCGAAAATCGTCTGCTGAAAGTTGTAATAAATATTTAGACCTTAATTGTGTAAAAAAAAAAAAACAAAAAAAAAACAACATCGAATTTGCCTTTTACTCTTTATGTAGTAGAACAATATTCCGGGAAAGGACTTGCGGATGTTCTAGGAAATTGAGTTAAAATATTAATGTCTACTTTATCAACGAAGAAATATACAATAAATGTCTTTCCCGCCCGACCAACCATTAGAAAGTACTTCAGAACCAAACTGTCGATTTTTTGTTGAGCCACAGCTATATCTTAAATTGTAAGACAAAAGTATTTTTTGTGACAATTCCCCACTAATTTCATATTATCAAAGCTATGTAATAAATTACTAAGCTTCATTTTTTCTTGCATATGTGATATCAATTTTATTTCTAATTTTAAACTTTCACAATTTACAAAGTGCTTCAAGTGCGTAGTCGTAAAAAAAGAGGTAGTACAAACATCTGATGCAAAAAAAAAATCGGTAAACATTTGAGGAATAAAAATAAATGTCATAGCCAAGCTTTTCGAGTCTTCTGAACTGTCAAACACATTGCTTCACTTCTCTGTTTCTCAGAGTATCCTATGTCAAATGTCCCACGACACCAGGAAAAGCGTTCCTGATGAATTGACATCGAGCCTTCATATAAACCCTGTTTTTTATTTTCATATTCCTAATGAGCCACTTTTTATATCTCCTCCTTAAACGTTCTCCCATTAGTTTCATATTATTTCTCAACAACTGCTTTATTCGGGAACAAACTGTTAGACGATCTGCAGTGTGTTGTTGAATACATCTTGAAATGCTTCTGCTGGAACATGGTTCCTCAGAAGAAATTATAACACAGGTGTGCATCCAAATGTACGGTGTGTATACATGTCGTTGAATCTATAGCTAATTAGTGAAGAGCAGTTTTCGATCCAAGATTAAAATAGTATGAGCACTTAAGTGGAACATTATTCTGAAAGTTGGGCTTTGAAAATCACGTGACATTTCTTTTTGCAACAACAATTAAAAATTATGCATAGAGATTAATTTGAAGTGGCTAATCAGTTATGTTTCCATATTTTTTTTCATTTAAAACAAACATGATATTTCACTTCAGGCTGAGGGTCTTGTTCAATTTTTTTTTTTTCCACTGGAGACTTCTTCGATTTCACATTTTGCAAGTGAAGAAAATATTGATGGCGCAACTTCATTTTTAAGTACAGTGGAGCTATAAATGAAGAGAAAATGAAGGAAATATTCATGAGACAACATCATTTTCAAGTAATGTGGAGCTGCGAATGAAGGGAAAATGAAGAAAATATTCATGGGACAACATCATTTTCAAGTATTGTGGAGCAGCGAATGAAGGGGAAAATGAAGGAAATATTCATGGGACAACATCATTTTCAAGTATTGTGGAGCTGCGAATGAAGGGAAAATGAAGGAAATATTCATGGGACAACATCATTTTCAAGTATTGTGGAGCTGCGAATGAAGGGGAAAATGAAGGAAATATTCATGAGACAACATCATTTTCAAGTATTGTGGAGCTGCGAATGAAGGGAAAATGAAGGAAATATTCATGGGGCAACATCATTTTCAAGTAATGTGGAGCTGCGAATGAAGGGAAAATGAAGGAAATATTCATGGGACAGCATCATTTTCAAGTATTGTGGAGCTGCGAATGAAGGGAAAATGAAGGAAATATTCATGGGACAACATCATTTTCAAGTATTGTGGAGCTGCGAATGAAGGGAAAATGAAGGAAATATTCATGGGACAACATCATTTTCAAGTATTATGGAGCTGCGAATGAAGGGAAAATGAAGGAAATATTCATGGGACAACATCATTTTCAAGTATTGTGGAGCTGCGAATGAAGGGAAAATGAAGGAAATATTCATGGGACAACATCATTTTCAAGTATTGTGGAGCTGCGAATGAAGGGAAAATGAAGGAAATATTCATGGGACAACATCATTTTCAAGTATTATGGAGCTGCAAATGAAGGGAAAATGAAGGAAATATTCATGGGACAACATCATTTTCAAGTATTGTGGAGTTGCGAATGAAGGGAAAATGAAGGAAATATTCATGGGACAACATCATTTTCAAGTATTGTGGAGCTGCGAATGAAGGAAAATGAAGGAAATATTCATGGGACAACATCATTTTCAAGTATTGTGGAGCTGCGAATGAAGGGAAAATGAAGGAAATATTCATGGGACAACATCATTTTCAAGTATTGTGGAGCTGCGAATGAAGGGAAAATGAAGGAAATATTCATGGGACAACATCATTTTCAAGTATTGTGGAGTTGCGAATGAAGGAAAATGAAGGAAATATTCATGGGACAACATCATTTTCAAGTATTGTGGAGCTGCGAATGAAGGGAAAAATGAAGGAAATATTCATGGGACAACATCATTTTCAAGTATTGTGGAGCTGCGAATGAAGGAAAATGAAGGAAATATTCATGGGACAACATCATTTTCAAGTATTGTGGAACTGCGAATGAAGGGAAAATGAAGGAAATATTCATGGGACAACATCATTTTCAAGTATTATGGAGCTGCAAATGAAGGGAAAATGAAGGAAATATTCATGGGACAACATCATTTTCAAGTATTGTGGAGTTGCGAATGAAGGGAAAATGAAGGAAATATTCATGGGACAACATCATTTTCAAGTATTATGGAGCTGCGAATGAAGGGAAAATGAAGGAAATATTCATGGGACAGCATCATTTTCAAGTATTGTGGAGCTGCGAATGAAGGGAAAATGAAGGAAATATTCATGAGACAGCATTATTTTCAAGTATTGTGGAGCTGCGAATGAAGGGAAAATGAAGGAAATATTCATGGGGCAGCATCATTTTCAAGTAATGTGGAGCTGCGAATGAAGGGAAAATGAAATAAATGTTGATGGTACAACATCATTTTTTAAGTATCGTGGAGCTAGAGATGAACGCACCTATTAACTTTTAACTTTTTAACTGACACTGTATAAAAAACTCGAATCAGTTTCTTTTTGCTGACTTATTGTCCCTTTCCGTATGTACTATTTTCTTTGTTTCATTTACTACGATATACTGATATGAGAAATAATACATGTTTTCTATTACTGCCACTTAACAAATGAAGAATTTCCTCTAAACACTAATAGTTGAAGAAATAATTACAAAATAATTTGAAAAACAAGACTGTTTGTTAAGTTTTTATAATGGTTTAGATAATAAACAAATACCTGAACTTATTATGAACTGAAAAGTTCGATGCAGATGCGCGAATATTTGGTTGAGTACAATATCTTTTATATATAACAATAAATGTTTAATTGTGGAAACCTAGCAGTAAATAGGTGCTTATAAGCTATAATTACTTCTAGTTAGATGCGTCGTTTATAAACACAGCCCTATTTATGATTAAAAATTTGCAAAAAATCTAATATGCCAATCAATCAGTGTTTTTTTTTCTATTACCAATTATCCTGCAGTTTCTAAACTAATTAGTTAAGCCTACAACAGTCAATTACATAAATATTTACGCCACTGATAAATTACTAATATAATATACACAACTTGCGATTAATTCCAATTTTAAAACATTTAAAATTAAATGCAAAATAATCAACACTTACCTGCTAGTAAAAAGAGACTGGCATGTTTTATCTTCTTAGAAATATCTGAGTGCAGAAGTCCACAACAGTTATTGTGCATTATTTCTACACTTAGGCCACCAACTAAATGGCGCTTGTCTGGCATAGCAAGTGAACGACACTATATTTTCAGGCTATATTATCTACAGCTTGCTGATCAAAGTTGCTATTTGTTACATTTTCTTAAATTTAACAATTTTATTACGCTAAATGAATGATCGTAGTTCCACTATCTAAGTTGATATTGTATTAAATTAAGTGACGATCATTGCCACACTGCCAGAGCTGGTATTTAGTTACATCAAAATAGACATGTGTGGCCCAGTGGTTAATGTACCGGACTATGAGTCCGGGGGTTATGGTTTTCTCCTAGCTGCAGCTAAATTGTGCTCGGCGTGAATAGATTGTAACAATGGCGGTTAACTCCCACTATTCGAGTAGTGTGTCCCAAGAATTGGCGGTAAGTGCTGTTTTATTTCTGGAACAGTTAGCCCCTTTGTAACTTTGTGTGAATATTCGAAGCAAACAAATATGAAACCAGAAACCACTGTTTCAACAAAATGATGCTCGTGCTGTAAGTGAGAGGTTAATATTCGTTTGTCTAGTTATGACGGATGGTGATAATAAAATACCCGCGCTCTACTATGGGGTTCCAAGTGCCCAATCTACGGATTATCATGCTCCATTATATTCAGTTATTTCTATAACAATCTTTAAGGAGTATGTAAAGTACCTAAAAACAAAGACCTTTTGGACACCCGCCCGTGGTACCTGAGAAGGTATAGCTCTGTGCAAAAGTGTAAGGACACGAGAATATTTTGTCATTCCATCCATTTTATGGGCTAATTCTTCTATGGCATAATTTCAACACTATTGTAACGCTTCACTGATCCTTGTTGATAACTGAATGAGCCAGGATGAGAACACTTGTAATTCTTTAGAATTTCCATGTACTTATACCAAGAACATGCTGATCAAATTCAGGGTCAGAAATAGCTATCATGGCACCCCATGCAGTGTCTTAACTATATAGAAATAAGTTAGCATATGGTACTCTTATATGCTAGGAGGGATCAGTTTAATAGGTCTCCACAAATAAACCTTAATAAAACAGTGTTTAATGCTATGTATTAAGTGTTCTCGTTCCACGGCCCAAAAAGCGTAAACAATTTTTAATAGAACAGATAAAAGCTTCACGTGATGCTGGTTGAACCCTCCGACAAATTGCTGAAGACTCGAACTTCTTCCTAAGCACTGTCAGGTACACCCCAGATCGTGACACCGATATTAAGTATCTTTGGTTTTTACACCCTTCGGAACAGAAGAAAAACTGTCATTGAACTTAAACATGAGATAAACGACCACGTATCAAACCACAAAAAACTGTCCAGATCTACAGTATCTAAAAGATTGAAAATGAATGGAATATTTTATCATGTAGAAGTTAAAAAATTTTACTTCGATCTCCAATATTGTCAAGAGACATAAACTGCTAAAAATTGCAAAGACTGGACTGTTGGTGATTCGAAAAAGGTGTTATGGACGGATGTGTCCAATTTTGAAATATTTGGTTCAAATCGTAGGTTATGCTTCGGTCGGAAGAAAGATGATACTTATCTCAATGCATAGCACCTACCGTGAATCATGGGGGTGGCGTGTAATAGTTTGGGAGTGTTTTGTGCTTACATGAAGGAGATATTTTCAAAATGGATGGAATAATGGACCAGCACAAGTACCGTCAGATACCGATCCGTCATTTAACCTGCGCATAAATTACTTAATTAAGGAAGAAGTTGCTGGAGTCATTCAGATGATGCAATGCCCCCCACAGAGCCCCGATCATAGCTCAATTGAGCAGATCTGAGAGTTGATATATCAAATATTTGCCAGTCAAAAGTTGCTTCCAAATAGTCTTTATGGGAATATATTAGAATCATTTGGACACTTTGATTAAATATGTTGCAATAATGTCTGAAAGACTTCCTGCAGTTATTAAAACAAAAGAGGAAACACAAAATATTAAATGTCCCCTGAACGCAATCACTTCCACTGAGTTTATGTTGTACTAAATATGAACATTAATAACATTTTGATGTTTCACCTGTGAGTTATCTTCCACTGTTCTTTGAAAGTAGCCTGAAATTAAATTTTCAATTTTTGCACAGTGCTATATGCCTAGGGGACGGAACAGGAACACAAAATCTGATGCCACTTCGGTCCCATCGACCCTGTAAATATGTCCCTACAATTTTATCATACCTTGGTAATAGGGGGGCTACACCATGGGGATTCAACCTCAAACAAACCCCATTAGGATACCTACCCGTTTACCGCATTTGGTTTCGCTAACTTGTATTGAACGTGGTTTGAAGCATGGGTCCTCCGGATCGTAAGCAAAGAGAGATAGGAATACAAAATTTCAACTAAAATCTGGTTCAGAAACCCTGAAAATCCACTCTAAGATCCTTCACCTCCCATGACTCGTAGGTGACCTTCTGGGTGCATTGTAGCCCATCTTTGTAGGAGCTACACTACAGAGAAGGAGGACCCTTGGCAACAACGATTCCGCCAACCAAGTTTTTTCGTGCTTTCTCCAAAATTATGCGTTCGCAGACAAACAAACAGAGCATGAACTGTTATAGGATTCAGCATGGATTGTGGGTGAAATGTTATTTGTGAAGCAATATGTAGAAAAAAAAAGTATAACAAATTTAGCAGACAAATTATTTATAACATTTCTTTACTAATAATTAGTTGAATACTTTGATTCTCAATTTATAATATAATATTTATAATAGATTTTATAATGTAATAATTTTGTGATTCTATTTCTTACTTACATGACCTACAGGAGCCAGACGGTCAAAAAATAAGTAATGGAGTTCACTACAGACTTCAGTTACTGTATTCCAGCGGTAAGTTTACTTCCTTATGGTATACTTCAACATTGAAATGTGTTAATAGTATTTGGATCTCCTTCAAACATTGTTAATACAGACATAAGGGAACTATATCCGGAAATTGTTTAAGATTAGTTTGTTTTTGAACTTCTCGCAAAGCTACACGAGGGCTATCTACGATACTCGTCCCTAATTCAGCAGTATAAGACTAGAGTGAAGGCAGCTAGTCATCACCACCTACCGCCAACTCTTCGGCTACTATTTTTACTAAAGAATACCGTCACATTATAACGCTCCCACGGCTACCCCGTCGCAGCACACATACTAGCCTTTTTATGTTTGGTGCGGCGGGGGTTCGAACCCGCGACTTTCAGATTACGAGTCGAGCGCCTTAACCACGTGACCATGCGGGGCCCGTTTAAGATTGGAGTGTATTGTGTTAACTATACTTGAGTAAGATCGCGCAAATAAATTTACGCGTATGAAGCAAACGAGACCAATACGATATGAATAAGTTTTATTTAAGATAAATTTGTAGAGACTGTGAGCATGTGTATAACAACAAAAAATATCTTGCGCATAACATATACAATTTCGAACTCAAATAGCGAGAAACAAAAACAGTTTCCATAGCAACTGTTTTAAACTAAAAAGAAAATTATTCAGGGAGTTTGTCATTTACATAGTAAAAGAGTTTATTATAAGAAATGCTGATCTAAAAAGAAAACAAAAAAATAGAGGTATATCAGCGAGGACCACGGATAGATTGGGGATTGAAACCAGTCTTCCCATGGGATCAGGGAGGAAGGATTCGTAATAAAATTACACGGTGTGTGCGCTTAATGTTCACGATCTATAGTATTTAGTGGTACTGTTTACACAATTCACAAATTAAACAAATTCACTGTGCAATTGTTCGATCACAGGTCACCGTTTTTTACATTTATTACCTGTCTTAATAAGGCAAGCACATATAAAACCACGAATATAATTACTGTTTTATCACTCACTCTTCCAAACCCGAAACGGTAGATTCGGTGAGTTGGGTAAATATTGTGTAAATGTTTCGTTTTCAATGTTGTTGTTCTTCGGATCGGCCGCCAGTTCACTGAGGTTCTCACCGGTGTCTGGAAGACCTAACGTGCCTCTAATATTGGCACAATAAACAATGTTTCTAAGGGATGCTGGTGTTAATATAATAGAAAAACTTCTGAGAAGCTATTGTTTCGGTGTAACCAGGTGGAGTAGAGAAGGTAAATTTTAAAAAAAATTAATAGACTACAACTGCCTATTAAAAGGTTTCGGTTTATATGCTGGGGCCTCTAAACACGAAATGTCCGAGAGGAACGTTTTCGAGCTTAAGAAAGGGTTTCTTAACTCTGAATGTTAGAAGGAAGTTGTTTAGGACAAATACGGTGAAGGGCCCGGCATGGCATTGTGGTTAGGACGCTCGACTCGTAATCTCAGGGTAGTGGGTTCCGATATCCGTCACACCAAATATGACCTCGCCTTTTCAGCCATGGGGGCGTTATTATGTCACGGTCAATTCCATTATTAATTGGTAAAAGAGTCGCCCAAGAGCTGGAGATGAGTGATGATGACTAGTTGCCTTCCGTCTAGTCTTACACTACAAAATTAGGGACTGATAGTCGTCGTGTAGCTTTGTGTGAAATTCCAAACAAACAATATTGTGAAAAAGTTATGTAAAGTAAATACATTGAATTGATTGTGAAGAAGTTCAATGGTTAAAGATATGTAATGAACAAAGTAAAGAGTTTGAGGATTACTGTACATAAGAAATTAATTCTGGAGAGCTGCTCCAAAATTACAATAACAAAGAATCCTGAAGTGTCTTTAACAATATGAGGTCGTTTCAGAGCTACCAACTGCATGGTCAACAGAGCTACTAGTTGTATGATTAATAGAGCTACCAGTTGTACGACCAACAGAACTACTAGCTGTATGATTAACAGTGCTACTAGTTGTCTCACCAACAGACTTACTAGCTCTATGATTAACAGCGCTACTAGATGTATGATTAACGGATCTACTAGTTGTATGATTAACAGTGCTACTAGTTGTCTCACCAACAGACTTACTAGCTCTATCATTAACAGCGCTACTAGATGTATGATTAACGGATCTACTAGTTGTATGATTAACAGTGCTACTAGTTGTCTCACCAACAGACTTACTAGCTCTATGATTAACAGTGCTTCTAGTTGTATGATTAACGGATCTACTAGTTGTATGGTTAAGAGATCTACTAGTTGTATGATCAACAGTACTACTAGCTGTGTGAATAACAGAGCTGCTTGTTGTCTCACCAACAGACTTATTAGCTATATGATTAACAGTGCTACTAGTTGTATGATTAACAGAGCTTCTAGTTGTATGATTAAGAGATCTACTAGTTGTATGACTAACAGTACTACTAGCTGTGTGAATAACAGAGCTGCTTGTTGTCTCACCAACAGACTTACTAACTCTATTATCAGCAGAGCTATTAGTTGTATGATTAACAGTGCTACTAGTTTTATGATTAACAGAGCTATTAGCTGTTTGACCCACATAACTCTTTACACTGTGGTATAATGAGATCGGTATGTTTGCAGGAGTTCTAATTGTAACACTTTATGCCAAAGAATTGTTTATCAGAGAAGCACTGGTTTTGGGTTATTTATTGAAACCTTAACGGGTACGTAATGGAAGTGAAGGATTTGTTCGGAAGAGTGCTTGCAGAACGAGTGTTTCAAAGCTTGTCGTACACTTAAAACAACTGAGAAGTTTGTTTGAAGGAATAATGGAAGAACATGCTTTGGAAAACTTACCATTTACTTAATACGAAAGATAGATTTGAAGCTAAGGCTACACACAACAAGGAATTAATTTCCCTGAAGGTTATTTTTGATTAAAGATGAAAGAACCTTTCGATTTTTAATCTTGTTAACGTAAATAAATGTTTCCAAACGTTGGCCGTTTTACTAGAACTTTTATAAAGATTAAGTAAATTGTTCGAGGCATCGAAAGTTATCTACAAATTTAGTGAACTACCGATACTTAAATACCTCGTAACAGTAACACAGAATTAAATGTATATAATATTTTAACTTATACTAATTTAATGTGAGAGTTTGCTACTGCTTAGCATTAAATATGTATATGTGTGTGTAATGTTATATACTGTTTCCTGTAAAGTGCAAAGTAATAGAAGAGGCAACAACCAGACTTATAAAATATTTTATTATTAATGCAGGTGAAAAGTAATGTCAAAATAACCTAAAGTCGTTTGTTATAATAAAACATTTTAACATATGGAAAGCATGTTATCGTTATGTTACATTGTTTCACAGTATATATAATATAACATAACATATATATATATATATATACACACGCACACATATACACACATAGATCCAAAGCGAGCACGGCATGGCCAGATGGATAAGGTGCTAGACTCGTAATCTGAGGGTCGTGGGTTCGAATCCCCGTCGCACCAAACATGCTCACCCTTTCAGCCGTGGGAACGTTATAATGTTACGGTCAATCTCACTATTCGATGGTAAAAAAGTAGCCCAAGAGTTAGCAGTGGGTGGTGATGACTAGCTGCCTTCTCTCTAGTCTTACATTGCAAAATTAGGGACGGCTGGCGCAGATAGCCCTCGTGTAGCTTTGCGCGAAATTCAAACCAGATCCAAGCCAAACTTTTTTTTTCGTTGTAAGTCATTGTTTGAGCTATGTTTCTGAGACATTGTAAAGCATTCATAGAGAACATAATCACATTTTAAAATTGGGCAGAGACATAATTGGTCACTTTTTGCTAAATATTATATAAAGACTCGCCCTGTCGGCCACTACGTAAGCTATTTGAAATTTTCATACAAGAAAACAAAAATGAAAATTTTTTTCCTTCACAGGTATTCGCCAGGAACAAGATATTTATGTCCGGCTTATTGATTCCGCTACGAAACAGGTAAGACAATCTTTTCCAGTAATGTACATAAATAAGTTTAAAAAGAAGAAAACGTTTGCTGATGAAAGTCGCTCGAAGGCCGAGTAAACGTTCCGTACCACGGAATCAGAGAAGCCTGGAACTTTTCCCTGTGTTTGTTTATACGCACGAGGTCACATCCCACTCTTGGGGTGATTCACGAGACGTCGTTTATTTTATGTCTTACTGGCGGTCTGCCTGTTACGTGTTAATCTAAAATAGATGTGTGTATTCGCGTTTGATGTTTAATTGGACTAGGCTGACGTTTCGTGTGTTGAAACATTTTGAAACTGTCTTCACCAAAACGTGATATGTTCTTTTGAGTCTGGAACGGAAATAATTTCAGCTCGGTTTTAGTTCTCGGTATTCTGTGTTTCTCTTGAAATGTTGTTTTATTATTATTATTATAGTCCATTTTATCCAGAAAAGACGCTAAGCGTATCATCTTTCACTATTGTCTATTGCTTTTTTGCATCTGTTTGTGTGTGCGTGTGTCGTTGTTGTTTTTAATGTCGCTGTTATTGTCTCACTCTTGAAGCCCATTATCGGCGACGGTTATTTGTTATGTTTGCCTTAAGCTAAATATCCCTGTACGTTTTATTTATTTCCACACTAACAATACGATATCTGGTTTTGGTTCTCGGTTGACTCTTGTATAACCTCATGCCAGTCATCCTATTTCTATTCAGTTTCGCTTTTGAAATTTCATATGACTATTCCCTATTCACTTTTAGTGCTCTTGTTTTACCGATTACTCCCGTTAGTCTATTTGAATATTGTTCTAATTTTTTTTTATTTACTTTAGTTGCTCCTTGTGACATCATTCTGTTTTTCTTGGCTTTGGTTCAACTCCAAGATTTCAAGTTATAATTACTTCTAGTTACTCTGTTGATACTCTAGCATCATTTAGTGCTGATCCTACCTGATCACGTTGGACGTAGTTATAATTACTTCTAGTTATTCTGTTGATACTCTAGCATCATTTAGTGCTGATCCTACCTGATCATTTTGGACGTAGTGCTAAATAGTTGCAGTTTGCACTTAACCGTTTATTCTGACACTATTTTTTCTTCCATTTTCTTCATTATGGTTTCGAGGTGTTTAATTATTCTTGTTTTCTTATTGGTGTTGTTTTAATTACTCCAGGTTTATTGGTGCTGTTGTAATTACTCCTTGTTTATTGTTATTGTTTTAATTACCCCAGGTTTAATGATGTTGTTTTAATTACTTTTGCTTTATTGGTGTTGTTTTAATTACTCCTAGTTTATTGTTGTATTAATCACTCTTGATTTATTGGTGTTGTTGTAATTACTCCAAGATTACTGGTGGTGTTTTAATTACTCCAGGTTTATTTATGTTGTTTTGATTACTCCTTGTTTATTGAAGTTGTTTAAATCATTTCAGGTTTATTGGTGTTGTTGAAATTACTCCTAGTTTATTTTTGTTTTAATTACTCCAGCTTTATTGGTGTTGTTTTAGTTACTCGTAGTTTATTGGTGTTGCTTTAATTACTCCTGATTTATTGTTGTTTTAATTACTTCTGCTTTATCGGTCTTGTTTTAGTTACTCGTAGTTTATTAGTGTTGTTTTAATTACTCCTAGTTTATTGATGTTGTAATTACTCCTGGTTTATTGATGTCGTTTTAATTATTTCAGATTAATTGGTGTTGTAATTATTTCAGGTTTATTGGTGGCGTTGTAATTAATTCAGGTTTATTGGTGTAGTTTTAATTACACCAAGTTTACTGGTGTTGGTTTAATTACTCCAGGTTTATTGATGTTGTTTTGATTACTCCTTGTTTATTGGAGTTGTTTTAATCATTTTAGATTTATTGGTGTTGTTGTAATTAGTCTAGGTTTATTGGTGTTATTGTAATTACTCCTGGTTGTTCACTGGTGTTGTAATTACTCCTGATTTATTGTTGTTTTAATTACTTCTGCTTTATTGGCGTTGTTTTAATTACTCGTAGTTTATTGATGTTGTTGTATTACTCCTGGTTTATTGATGTCGTTTTAATTATTTCAGATTTATTGGTGTTGTAATTATTTCAGATTTATTGGTGGTGTAATTATTTCAGGTTCATTCATGTTGTTTTAATTACTTCAGGTTTACTGGTGTTGTTTTAAATACTCCAAGTTTACTGGTGTTGTTTTAATTACTCCAGGTTTAATTATGTTGTTTTAATTACTCAAGATTTTTGGTGTTGTTTTAATTACTTCAAGCTTATTTGTGTTGTTTTAATTATTCCAGGTCTATTGGTGTTGTTGTAATTACTCCAGCATGTTTATTGGTGTTGTTGTAATTACTCCAGCATGTTTATTATTGTTGTTTTAATTACTCCTGGTTTATTTTTGTTTTAATTACTCCTTGTTAATTTGTGCTTGTATAACTCATCCTGGTTTATTGTTCTTGTTTTAATTATCTCCTGGTTTCTTGGTGCTGCTATAATTACTCCTATTTTTCTGGGGAGTGCTTGTTTAATTACTTCTAAGTTTTTTGTTTAAGCTAGTTTATGGTATATTGTCAAATGTTAGCTCTTCAAGTAGTTTCATGCACAAATACGGTAGGTATTAGTTCTAAATAGTGCCATTCGTCCCTTGATTGTTAGTGTACTGAGCTTTTAACGTGAATGAATCCTCTTAGGTATACTTAATATACATTTATAATTTAGGTGAATTTACCGTTAAAAATAATCAATTTGTTTATGCAACTGCTGGTTTTAATTTTTGAAAACAAATTTCTTTGTGGATTCTTGGAAACAAAAATCAATTTCTGTAGATTATCAGATTATTTGATGTAGTGAATGTGATAATTAAGTGAATTTTCAGCTTATTACCATATAGATAATGGTTAGTTTTATGGTTAGTTTTATCCTCTATATGGATGATAACTGTTGGGCGTTGTCGCTATGGTGACAAGAGGTGGCTATCAGGGTCTGATTCACGCCGATAGCGTAATAAATGCACGTGCTGCACGTGATCAGATATCACATCTTCGCAACTTTGAAAAAGGCGTAATTCATGTGTTATAAATCTAGTATGGCATCTTTTTTTATTATTATTAAAATTAAAACAAAACTCTCGTAATGATACCTTTCGTAATTATTGCTTAATGTGATAAATCGTAGAAAACTCTAGTCGGTTTTTAATAAAATACTGCCTGAATAGGTGTGTCACTATAGACGTACACGGTGCAGGTAGCGTTACGATTAATCGGTTTTTTTTTTTTCTATATAAACCTCAAGCTGAAGGGTAAGATGAACTCCTTAATTTTGTGCCATGTCAAATTATTTGATCAATTTCACACACTGAAATTTTACTAACGGCGAAGTGACCAGATACATGAAGAATATGTATTGGTCATTTCAGTTACCTCTGGTTTTTGTCTTGGTTGTCCTCTGTTTGCCATTAAGCATGTCGTGATTATTGTGAATCAATATAAAAAAAAACAATTCATAAATAAACTAAACGAATGTTTAACTGTAGAGTCACTACATCCTAAAGTTTCTAAAGATTGTTCTACACTTGCGGTACCTATGAAGGTACTAAAGCCTATTCTAAGCTTGTGTTACCTGTAGAGTTATCAAATTCTGGTCTAAACTTGTACTATCTATAGTGTTAGGAGTGCCTATGTTAAGCATATTCTACATAAAGGGTTGCTTAAGCTTATTTTAAGTTTGTACTAACTGTAAGACTAGTAAAATGTGTGGTACATAAAATTTTAGTTGTGTGTTATCAAATACAAACTTTATAATAGGCTATCTGTGCTGTGCCCATCAGGCGCATCGGTCTAACGTTATAAGTTATTCAGATTTACCACATAGATAATGGGGGTGATATTTAAACAAATTGGTACCAAGGACCTTTTTGGTTGATAAAGTTTATTAAAAGTTTAGGTAAAGGACATTCATTTAAAGTGTAACACCTCAAGACTAGTTTAAGCAATATGTAAAGCCAAGTGTATCTGAATTTTGGTCCTGAATTATAAAGAATTTGCCTATTCTAACGATATTTAGTTATAATACTGCTTCTATTTTCTATTCTCAGCTTCCTATTGCATATTAATTACATAACCTGTACTTTGTTGTCTTTTGATATTACCCCATCCCCAGTGGCTCATAGGTAAATCTGAAGTGTCAAACGTTCAAAACCGGGTTTTGATATTTGTGGCGAGTAAAACACAGATAGCCAATTGTGTAGCTTTGTACTTAACTACAAACAAACAATAACTTATAACTGAATGACTTATAATAATCATTGAGGTATTATATATTTACAAACTGCGACCTACAAAACATTTCTGATTGTCTTCATGATCTTCCATTAACTTTTCCTTCTTCTATCACTTCCACGCAGGTAATTTAAGTCATGTTTTCTTGCAGATATTTTGTGTTAGATCGATAAATTCTGGTTCCTTTAAAAAAGAAAAAGATGATCACGTAGACGTAACTTTATTTAAAATAACTAAACGTAAACAATAAAGTAATGGTATTTATAATAATGTACAGAATATGAAACAGTTACGAGTGTTCAGTGTATAACGGTGACTTATGAGTTGAAACGATGAAACTCACAAAAACGAAGAATAAAACCCGCAGTTAAGGAAAAAGTAGCTAAAAGGTGTTTATAGCAATCTATGATACGAACTGAAGTTAATTTATTGCATAGTAAAATAAGTATAAAGTTGTAACGAAGGCAAACTTAGCTGACGATGCAGAAACGTCTGAACAGGAGTTCACAAATTCATAAACGTGATTTTTAACGAACTGCAAATGCATATTTTAGACCTAAATCTGTCAAAAAAGCTTATATAAATTGTATTTAGTGTGATGTTTATTTTTTAGGATATTACATGGAGGTTAAGTGTTGTTTGCGTGAAAAAAAACTAAAGTTGAAATCGAAGCCAGTCATCACGTGATGACAATGACATTGTGTCATCGTGTAATGTACTCGTTACATTAAAAAGTTTAAGTAAAAACCACTTGAGATGATCTTGAATTGAAAAGCCGATTTGCAATTCCAATTCTTCGGAGAAAAATTTTGAAATGGTACGAGATTTGTAGCGTTTAATCAAAAAGTTTACAAGAAAAAGTTAGACAGAGAAACGTAAGCGTATTGTTTATACAGATATTGACCAGTTTCATAGGAAATTATATCTTTGGAATATAGAAAGAAAAACAAAGTCAAAAACAGGCTTACTGCGTAAAATATCCATTTACTTTTAAATGGATAAACATCACGTACCAAATTTGTATCTGTTGAATCTCTATCTGTAAAACTAGGCCCAGCATGTCCAGGTGGGTTCGAGTCGTAATCTGAGGGTCACGGGTTTGAATCCCCGACGCACCAAACATTCTAGCCCTTTCAGCCGTGGAGGCCTTATAATGTGAAGGTTAATCCCACTAGTTGTTGGTAAAAGAGTAGCCCAAGAGTTGTCGGTGGGTGGTGAGGGCTAACTGCCTTCCCTCTAGTCTTACACTGCTAAATTAGGGACGGTTAGCGCAGATAGCCCTCGAGTAGCTTTGTGCAAAATTCAAAAACAAACAAACATTGTTTCAGAAAGAAAGTTTTGACATAATTTTAATTCTGTGATCAATTCTTCTCTGATTTGACACAGAGAATAGAAAAAAGTATATTGTATTATTTCTTTCATTCCTTCTCCATTAATTCTAAACCTCTTATCTTTGTTTTGCACATCCTGACGTCTTATACTGCCACCTTCGTATTTTTTCACATCGAAGTACCCCAACATTTTTTTCTCCATATCATGTCTTTTAACTTTACATTTCTCAAAATCTTGTCTTTATTTTTCGTTTCCGTACGTCATGATGTCTCACCTTTTTATTTATCAAAATCCTGATGCCCATTGCGTTTAATTATCCACATTATTCTGTCTTGGCGTTTTAAGTTTGTCGAAACGTTGTGCACTTGTAATAGTTTCTCTAACCACCCGCCGAAAAGATATTTTTTATAAATCTGCCTTTTATCGGATCTGGTTAGTCTGTCGTGTTTATTTCTGCTACACTTTTAGATATACATGTTTTACAAGTAGCCAACACAACAGTTTCTTGGTGAGAGTTTATTGATATACAGATTAACCTCTTTAAACTGAGAAGAGCCCTTGAGTGGAACACTTGTATGTTTGGTAACATTTGGTCAGTGTGATATGTTTACCATTCATCGTGACGTACCATATGGGACACGCACCGCGGCGAAAACCGCCTACCGTGTGTATTCGCTCGTGAATCGTTTTCTTTCGCTCAAGCCCCGTGCAGCTAGCTAGCTACCCGTGAGGCACGCGGTAGGTGGAACATTAATGCCCACCACTGCCCCAGTAGCATAAAATTATAACAACGTACTAAGCCCCCGCAAACTAGCATTGTTTCTGTACTAGGGTTTTAGAATGAATAGATTAAATGACAGCTTTGTTTGATTTTTTTTTTTTTTTGGTGGGGGTTCTATAGTTATCTGAGATGAATGCACGTAACTCACGACAATATTTACTACGAGCTGGAGGGCAGAAAATATCGCTAGCAGCGATGGTACCCAATTGATGACGTAGGACAGCGGTCATAGAAGGTTTTTGAAATTTTTCCTGTCACTCATACTTAAGGCTGTTTTTTATTAGTTGTAATTATTATTGTAAAATTTCAACAGCTCTTCTGGTTATTTCATAACTACTATTTCTCTTTTTTTATTGTAACTGTTTTATCACCGGAAGTTTGAAAATAAAACATAAGCACTGTGTTTATATAGACGGTTAGAAGGAATGATAATGTGTAATGCTTTGTAAGGGCCAACGCCCATTGTTAGCTATGTGTAAATAGACTTCTCAGTGAATCTCGTTAAATATATAAACATAATGTGTGTGACTTGGTATTTCAGAAACTTGTTAAAAATTACTGAACTCTTTTAAACAGCTCTACAAATGTTATTATTTCTTGCAAACTAACCCACATCACTTTAAAATATATTTTACAATATATTTTTTTAAAATTAGCTATAATTAAGATCGTAAATTCTACCTTATTAATTCGCGTCGTTAATTAAATGAATAGATATTTTTAACTTTTCTCTTTCCAAAATGTATATACGTTAGAAACGAAATCACGGATATGTTTTTTTTTAATAATCTTACACCTAATCTTCTTTGGTGTTGGCCCAACATGGTCGGATGTTTAGGGGCGCTCGAGCAGCAGATTCGAATCCCTGTTACACCAAACATGCTCGTTCTTTCAGCCGTGAGGGCGTTACAAAGTAATCGTAATCTCACTATTCGATCGTAAAAGAGTAGCCAAAGGGTTGGTGGCGTGGGTTGTGAAGACTAGTCGCTTTTCCTCGAGTCTATCATTGGTACATTGAGGACGGTTAACCAAGATAGCCATCTAGTGGCCTTGCTCGAAATCCAAACCAATCTGTGGCGCCACTGATCAGAAAGCGTTCGACTTAAAGAGTTTTAAGGCTATGTTTTGGATGTTAATAAACTTATAAATGCGTTTTATTTCCAGCCTATTGCATATGAAGGACAAGATAAGAACCCAGAGATGAGAAGAGTTCTCCTTACTCATGAAGTCATGTGTAGGTAAGAAAATGTTATAATGGTAACACATATGGCAAACAGATGAGAAGAGTTCTCCTTACTCATGAAGTCATGTGTAGGTAAGAAAATGTTATAATGGTAACACATGTGGCAAACATATATCATAATTACGTGGCATATATATTTATGTTACTATGTAAGTCAAGGCCAACTGACAACAATGTAGTAGTTATCCATGTTACCATGTGAGTCAGGGCTAAGTAATAACAACATATTAACTATTCATGTAACTAGGTAGAGACCAAGCTAAATGACAACAGTGTGGTACCTACTCATGTTAATTTGTAAGTCAAGTCAATATGACAGCAGTGTAGTTACAATGTAAGTTAAGACTGAATAGATTAAATATTAAGCTTATTCGTATCGTAACGCATGTTCTAGACCAATCAGTAACGATGCTGCCCTTAGTTATGGGACCATTTGTTGTCAAGATTAAATATTCTCAACAGCAACGTTTACAATAGGTTGATTTAATTATTACTGTTGCCTAGACAACAGTATGCTTTTTTTTTTTCCAAGATCGTACATAGTGCCACGAACGTAGTTCTTAATAACGTCCTGATGCTTGAAACGCTTTCAGTTGGTTTCTATTTCCACTGTGCAACTCATAAAACACGTGCTACTACGTGTAGAAGTGTTCTATTGTGTGTTTTTTCCAAACTCTATGTTTCTTTTTCTACCAGTCGTTGTTGCGAGAAGAAGAGTTGTGGGAACAGAAACGAAACACCCTCAGACCCAGTGATCATCGACAGGTAAGCGTGAGTGTGTTGTTGTTGTGGCACTTTCTCTCTGTGCATGGCCGGGTTGAGATTAAGTGGGGTCAGAGGCCCAGGTAATATCTGGGTATAATAATTATTTCCTCTGTTTCTCTAGTTTTACGAGCCATAATATTTTGTACTTGGATGGCCGGCAGGGACCTTGGCTCGTGACTAATTGATCTATGTGTGTGTGTACGTAATTGCAATCCTATGAAAACGACGAAGAGACTTGATAAGAACGGGGACACCTAACTGCATTATAAGCTGTAGAGGACAAATTATATTTCAGTTTGCACTAGGGGAAGTGGACGTAAGGTTAATTTCTTAGGAAGGCCCAAGGTTTGCTTATTTCTATTTAGTCAACTCGTTTCCCGGTTAGAAGAATGCTATGATTACCGTAATTCATAAAAATTAAAAATAGAGCATCAATAACTCGATTAATAATGGAGGCTCTTGTTTTATCTTTATTAATAATAGCGACGTAACAATGAAGTCACGTTTGGGATTTTTTTTTTGTTTTGACGAATTGCTTATCTGAAATAAGGATATAACTCAGAGGTGTCAAGTTTTATATGATCTTGTGCCTGGTCTTTTATTTTTGCAGTTTCTTTTACTCCATTTAGTTCGTAACATACATCCATATCTAAAAATAAGTAATGTGGTGGGGAAAAAAGTGGCAATTACATATACTGTCCTCGCGGGCACAATTAGATATACTGTCCTCTTCCGTAGCTGTGAATGATGGAAGGGACGTGTCCTCTTTATCTTTGTTCTTGGCCCGACATGGCCAAGTCGGTTAAGGCGTTTGACTCGTAATCTATAGGTCGTGAGTTCGAATCCCTGTCGCACCAAACATGTTCGCTCTTTCAGCCGTGGGCTTTATAATGTAACGGTAAATCCCACTATTCGTTGGTAAAAGAGTAGTCCAAGAGTTGGTGATGACTAGCTGCCTTCCCTCTACTCTTACGTTGCTAAATTAGGGACGGCTAGAGCAGATAGCCCTCGCGAAATAAAAAAAAAACAACAACCAACAAACAAACAATCTTTGTCCTCGCCGTCGAAGCCATATGGTTATAAATTGGGGACATTTAAATCTATTCCCCTCCTGGCACGAAGGGTTTAAGGGACCTGTTCCTCTTGCCTGTGTTTACAGAAACTAAATACACATGAAGGTTATTGCATTTGACTGCGATGCTTAACACGTACTTTACGAATGTTCTAGATGCTGATATATTACTGTTTAACGCATTGGTTAGTAAATGTCACCCTAAACTTTGGCTCTTAACTTAAATATTTCTCAGTTTTACTTCTGATATAAAATTTGTAACAAAGTTTATAGAATAACGCGACTGCAAATCAACATAAGTTTTAAAGTTAAATTAACGGTAGATCTTGAATCCAAAATTTTCTAACGAACTACAACTTCACTAGAGGAATATTAAACCTTTACAAATGCGTACTCGTAGGTCATCCATCCAAGGGCGTTTCTGCCATCAGTCACTGAAAACTACTGATGCCCATCGTTGTGCTGACAGGCAGATTATCTGGCAACTCATCGTGAGATTCCTAGATAGCTTACGGGTCAGAATCTTTTAACTGAGTAAATAGGCTTACATGGGGAAGCCACGTGACACGTCTAGATTTACGAAATTTACTAGACGTGGCTTTAAAAGTCTTCATTCTTTTCATCCGACATCAATTTTAGGCCTAGTTCGTGGTATATATATGAGTACAGCTTTCTAAACTTGATGCTTTGTGAATGTAATAGACAGATACGGCTGCAGTGTTCAGATCTCTTGACGAGAGCGTGTGACATGCACGCACGCTTGCATGCAGCCGCGCGAAAACTGTGCGCGCGAGTTGCTATTGAGTAATAACTGATCCCGGTTCGAGATATCGTGGTGCGAGACGTCAAAGCACAATACGTACACCAAAAGAGAGACAGATGTTCTAATCAGTAAATCGTTTTACATATTCCTAGTTTTGATTCAATGATCGGACAATTCAAGCGCTATGTGTTACATTTTACATCTGTTTGACCGTGCTGTCTCTACTATTGTCCTACGGCAATTTTTTTTCTTTCTTTCTTACATTCAAAAACAATTGTGTGATTTTTCGAGTCTTTGTTGAGTACCAGTTTCAATGTCTTAAACTAATAAAGACAGGATGAAACCTAAGCATTGAATCAGTCCTCAAAACTGTAGCTTTATGTAAGGATAGTTTAATGATCTTTCAAAACTACGCTGAACCCCAGTTTTAAAATCTCAAATTAACAAAGGCAGGATGAAGCTTGATCACCGAACTAGGCTTCAAATGATAACATCACGTTTCATGTAATTAAAAAAAATATTTTAGGTCATTAAACTAAACGTAACACGTAGAATGAAGCTTGAACACTCAATTAGGCTTCAAAATGATAACATTATGTTTCGTGCAAGAAAAAAAACGTTTAAGACCGTTAAACTAAACGCATCAAGCAGGATGAAACTGTGTGTCTGTTAATAATTTCAGTTCCTTCGTTTCTTTGTAATTAAGCACAAAACTACACAATAGGATATTGTGCTTTGTCCACCACCGGTATCGAAACCCGGTTTCTAGTACTGTAGGTTCATAGATATGCTGCTGTGCCACTGGGAAAAATTCCAGTTCGATAATACACCATTAATACCTTGTAAATGTAACTAACCGAGCAGGAATTTAACGTTAGAACTATCTTCCGGTGGCAAACCATACTTGATTTGCTAACTATTTATAGACGTTTATAATCATTCAGTTTTAAAATTAATTCAAACTGCTCCCTCGTGAATATCTAAGATATTTAAGTTACTCTTAGTTTTACACTTAAAAAAAAACAAAACCAAATACCAGTAGTGGCGTATTTGGGTAGGGGCTGGAGGTGGAGCTCAGCCCCAGGGTCCATGGTCTTAATGGGGCCCATTGATAGTTTTATTTTATGTAAAGTTACATGAGATGTAAGGCCCACAAAACCTCTTAGCTCCTGGGCCCACACAACCTTAAGTCAGCCATTGAATACCAGGCTTATTAGGTCTTCACTAGTACTGTATTTCATGACACGCACATACCATGTATAAAACCACTACAAATACCTTGGTTACCAGCGCTTAGTGATTTGAAGTCCTTTAGTATCAAACATTTTTGTCTCATCTTGTTTTGTTGTTCTAAGTTTAAGTTTATAATAAATTTGTAAAAAGGCGAATCTGTTTTTCGTTCTCTTCAATGATTCACGGATGTGTGTGTATAACGGCTATGGTTTATCTCGTACATAATTAAAACGAAGCCACGAAGTTAGAATGTAGCATACATCACAGGCGGTGGAGCAAAATTGACGTCAGACGACAGTTTAGTGACTCACAGGGAAACCGCAGAGCACCTGTCACCGATGTTAGGCTTAGGAACGTCCCTGTGGAACGGCAGCACCCGCTTGGGAAACAGCGTGGAACTTTCTTTTTTTTCTGTTTTTTAATCGACGTACAATCGTATTTGTCTCCCTCTTTTGTTATATCAAAGCTTTAAAACTTTGTCGAATTCATGAATTGGCTGGTCGGAGTACATTATCTAATGCTGTCTTTTTATATAAGAGTCTAAAAAAAGTATACACTTGAATTGTTATTAAGTACTTTGTAAGAGTTGTTGAAAAAAATTATTTAATTCGAAGTTTATAATGTTATCAGTACAGGACGTCTCCCGGATATGCTTCTGCTCGTGCCACTCGTGTTTTTCTATTCAAACAATCAACAAGTAACAACATAACGTTCGCGTGTGACTGAAATATGTAGGTACCTAGCACTTAGGTAATAGATTCCTGCCTCAATACGCAGCACGCTGGAAGAAAACTGTACAGTCTGGACACGAGAGTATGTGTGGTACGTGTCTCGTGAAGCGCTGCTGTTCCAACGAGCTCTTCTGAGAGCACTTATAAGATAAATGGAATCAGTCCTACACAGAACATAGGGCTAAGCTAGTTTTAATATGGTTATTGTCTGTGTACCTGCATGGCTTTGTAAAATGTAAGTGGGCGCACGCCTACTGGAAGGAAAAAGCTGGGTAATAGTTATTTAAATTTGTATAAAGCACGGGATTTAAAGAGAAACATTCACGATTTGGATATTCAAGGATAATGTTTCTGTATTTAGTTTTTGTTTTTATTTATGTGACTACTAAACCACATTAATAAATTTGTTTTGTATCTGCACGCAAGTCTTAAAAGTTTTTTTTGTTTTCGCAGCTTTGCGTTATTATAGTAATAAAGACACCAGAAAAGTCCAATTGTCACTAAAGGAGCATATAACTGTTTCTGGTAGACATTAAACTACTGGGATTTTAATGTTCCGTACATAAAAGAAATGAATGGGAAGAAGCATAATTTTTTATGTCAAGAATAAAATCAGTTTTAACATATAAAATAGCGTAATTAAGAAATAATGCATAAGCGTAGTAATTTATTTACTATGGAATCTGGGTTTAGGATAGAATATAGGACTTCTCACATGCTAAACTAGCGATCAACCAACTGGGCTACAGTTAATTTACAACCAACTCACAAGACTCACATGACCAGGTGGTTAGGGTAGTCGACTCGTAATCCGAGGGTCGCGGGTTCGAATCCCCGTCACATCAAACATGCTCGCCCTTTCAGCCGTGGGGGGTGTTATAATGTGACGGTCAATCCCACTATTCGTTGGTAAAAGAGTAGCCCAAGAGTTGGCGGTGGGTGATGATGAATAGCTGCCTTCCCTCCAGTCTTACACTGCTAAATTAGGAACGGCTAGCGCAGATAGCCCTCGTGTATCTTTGCGCGAAATTAAAAAGCAAACAAACAACAGAAACAAACATTAAACATTTCTTTACAACTCAAGCTGCCATATAACGTTAAGGTCTTTCTTCCAAACTAGGACTATCCCAAAGTGTGTGGAAATCAGAATTTACGTTGCTCAAAAGAGGGGTGTACAGTTAATTTTATGTTTTGTTTTATTTAATAAGAATATTACAGATGCCACGTAACAATTCCTGCGGCTTTCCACAAAGCAAGTTCATTTCATTGTTATGTTTCATCTCAGGATGCATGAGGTTATAATTGCAAAAACATGTATATGCAAAGTAGAAGCTACTTACGTAACATTTGCCGCTGTGAAGTGTGTCACGTGGTCTCCTGAATAGAATAGAACACCCTGACTTCTCTCGTGAAACGCCTCGTGTTCACTGGGCGTTAACCGGGTTTGGAGATTAGAGTTATTTTTGCTAAGTGTGACTTTACTAAAACCCTGGAACAAGAACCCCTACGCCTAGTTTGTTTTATAGATTGTTGTTAATTTTAGTCATTCATAAATATTGGAATCTCGAGGATTCAGACATATAAATGCCTAAAATTAACAATAATCTATATAATCAAGAACAAAACGTAAACAGGGGTATAGAAACATGCTGGTATGCTAGTGATAAACAGAACGAGGATAAATAGAATAAACGCGACTTTCTGTAGGTTAAGTAATTGCAGAAGGAAATTATATTTCTGAAAAAACTAGTATTATAAATCTGAAGGTTTTCAAGCTTGCTTGTCTCTTTGTATAGGAGAAATTTTGGACAGTTGTATCTGTTTTAAGTTTCAAATCGTAATTCTTGTTTTTTTCTTTATAAAATGGTGGGTTAAGATGTCTGCTTTATTCTTATTCGAACAATTCCGAGTTAGCAGAAATGTCTGTAACAACAGCCCCTGAAACTCACGTTTATCCTTATGACATCACTACTCGACAGGTGAACTGGATTTACCAAACGTAACAATAACACATCCATTGTTACCATAAGCAACCCTGCTTGACGGGCGAATCGGTGTCACCATATGTAACCACAAGGCAGGCTTGCTCAAAAGATGAATTAACGTTTCCATACGTAACCCCGTAAAGCATATATACTCGACAGGTGAACCAACATCACCATAGGTAACCGTAAGACTTAACCTACTCGATAGATGAACCACCAACACAGGTGACCCAATATCACTATATGTAACACTAAGACATACTTAGTCGATAGATGAACCAATATCGCTGTGTATACGCGTAAGACATATGTACTCGACAGGTGAATCAGAAACACCGTATGTAACCGTATGCAAGGCCTGCTTGACAAGTGAATCAACATCATCACATGTAACCGTAAGGCAGGGCTGTTTGAATAGTAAATCAGCATCACCATATGTAACTACGAGGTAGGCCTATCTACAGTTGAACCATGATCACAACTTGTAACCGTAAGGCAGATATATCAAACCTTTAAGTTGTGAAGAAAGTATCATAACAGCAATAATTAGATAGAGAAATAAGCAGGCGGACAAAAATAAAATGAGAAATTTGATGACTATTTTTCAGAGTTATGAACTTAACATTTTATGCCAAACAACAGATGCACGCAACTCTGCTATATAAACGTCTAAAATACGAACTAAGTACATTTTTATAATAACAGAGAACTCACTGCTTTAGCACTAGGATCAATAATTAGGAATACAAGTTGATCGTTGCAGACGTAATTCAACTGTAGACTCTATATACACAGTACACAGATATATTAAAGTGTATATTCTACGTACACTGTACGGAGATATATTTAAGTATGTTCTATATACACAGTATACAGATATATTTAAGTGTACACACTGTAGATAAATAGTATACAGATATCTTTCTTTAAGTGTATAGACTGTTTTTTGTTTTGTTTGTTTTTGAATTTCGCACAAAGCTACTCGAGGGCTATCTGTGCTAGCCGTCCCTAATATTGCAGTGTAAGACAAGAGGGAAGGCAGCTAGTCATCACCACTCACCGCCAACTCATGGGCTACTCTTTTACCAACGAATAGTGGGATTGACCGTCACATTATAACGCCTCCACGGCTGAAAAGACGAGCATGTTTGGCGCGACGGAGATGCGAACCCGCGACTCTCGGATTACGAGTCGCACGCCTTAACGTGCTTGGCCATGCCGGGCCGAGTGTATAGACACAGTACTCAGACATGTTATATATATATATATATATAATACACAGATGTATATATATATATATTCAAATATCTTATATATTTATATATATACTTTTCACATATTTCTTTATATATATTAATATCTACAGTAAACGCTATGACTGTTTCAGTAGTTATCCTAATGTCGTTCTACTAAGTACATCCGTATACGCACGAACAGAATGTTTACACATGCGATGTGTATGTTCATGCTATTATATGTTTATCCTGTATCTTTCCTTGTTATTAAGGTTCTCGTCATGGGCTACTTGGTTACCTACGTCTTTACTCTATTGTTTCTGGTTGAACAGTTTTAATTTAAGGCTCTAGTTAGTGAACTCCTTTTGGGGTTCAGTGCATGCGCTTAATTAAGGACGTCATTAACGAACACAATTTTCTTTTAAAAAAAAACAACACAAAACTTCGATCTCTAGGCGGTTAGAAAGGTAAATAAATCTCTTCTCGAGGTACAAAAATACTCAATGTATGGAACCTAAGTAACGAGCAGTATTTGTTTGTTTTAAAATAATCAGAATTAATCGTCAACATCTCGCCTCAGTCTTGAGTTATAAGCTCAAACATGCTGAGAATTCAACGGCTGTACTACCAAGACTCTCAATAATCCACTGCTTAAGAATCGTGTAGAGTTTTTCTTTCAACCCTCACTTTAAAAATGGAATATCATTCTCTCTCTCTCTTTTTATTTCAGAATGATAACAAATTTACTTGCTTATTTTTTGTTCATTTGAAGTTAAGCACAAAGCTACACAACGTGTGCTGCTCACCACGGATATCGAAACCTGATTTTTTTAGCGTTGTTAAATCTACTGTAGAATGTTGGGTGCGGTGAAACGAATTTGAATCACCGGCTAAAGTAAGTAAATAAAGCACTAAAATTGGATTGTTGTGTGGTAAGTATTGAACGAATAACTTAAACAATGTATTGCTAGGGTTCTCGGGCCTGGCATGGCCTAGCGCGTTAAGGCGTGCACTTCGTAATCTGAGGGTCACGGGTTCGCGCCTGAGTCGCGCCAAACATGCTCGCCCTCCCAGCCGTGGGGGCGTTATAATGTGACGGTCAATCGCACTTTTCGTTGGTAAAAGAGTAACCCAAGAGTTGGCGGTGGGTGGTGATGACTAGCTGCCTTCCCTCTAGTCTTACACTGCTAAATTAGGGATGGCTAGCACAGATAGCCCTCGAGTAGCTTTGTGCGAAATTCCAAAACAAACAAACAAAGCTACGGTTCTCTCAATGACTAAAGTATTTGAAGGTATGCAACGTGTAATCGCAAAGTTGTCAAACATAACGTTCTGTTCGCAGAGTAAACGTAGGGACACGCTAGGATATCCTAAGATGTTTTTAAGGCTTATGAAAACCATGTGTTGTAATTTTCGTTAAGATTTCCTGGGAAGTATTTCGATTTATGATTGTTTGAATCTTTAGAAACAATGTTTGTTTGTTTTTTCTGCTGCCTATCTATTGGATTCTTAATATCGCTTTAATCAAGGATTTTCCCTGATTGTATCGTGTTCTAGTATAAGAATACATACTCAAAGGATATCTGAAATAGCAGGCTCCGATTTGAAACTGATATGATAGGGAAAAGGCAGCCACTCAACAGCACCCAAATCTAATTCTTGGGCTATGCTTCTCAGACCGAATAGTGGGATTTGACGATTGGCCACACGTAATGCATGCGCACTTATGTAATACGAAATACCACATAGCACTGACCTAAATTCCTATAAAACAGTTAACAAAAGATTTCTCACGCTCATGAAATAAGTACCTCAATCTTCTGTATAAGCCTTACAGAACGAGATACACATAACACTCAACACGCAATGTTCAAATCAAGAGATACACATAACACTCAACACGCAATGTTCAAATCAAGAGATACACATAACACTCAACACGTAATCGATCCAATCAAGAGATACACATAACGCTCAACACGCAATGTTCAAATCAAGTGATACACATAACACTCAACACGTAATGTTCAAATCAAGAGATACACATAACGCTCAACACGTAATGTTCAAATCAAGAGATACACATAACGCTCAACACGCAATGTTCAAATCAAGTGATACACATTCTGCTCAACACATAATAAGAGATACACATTCTCTTCAACACGTAATGTTCAAATCAAGTGATACACATTCTTTTCAACACATAATGTTCAAATCAAGATATAAACATTCTGTTCAATACGTAATGCTCAAATCAAGAGATACATATTCTGTTCAACACATAATAAGAGATACACATTCTGTTCAATGCATGATGCTCAAATCGAGAAATAAATATTCTGTTCAACACGTAATGTTCAAATCAAGAGATACACATAACGCTCAACACGTAATGTTCAAATCAAGAGATACACATAACGCTCAACACGCAATGTTCAAATCAAGTGATACACGTTCTGCTCAACACATAATAAGAGATACACATTCTCTTCAACACGTAATGTTCAAATCAAGTGATACACATTTTTTTCAACACATAATGTTCAAATCAAGATATAAACATTCTGTTCAATACGTAATGCTCAAATCAAGAGATACATATTCTGTTCAATGCATGATGCTCAAATCGAGAAATAAATATTCTGTTCAACACGTAATGTTCAAATCCAGAGAAAAACATTCTGTTCAACACATAATGTTCAAATCAATAGATACACATTTTGTTCAACACGCAGTGTTCAAATAAAGGATACACATTCTGTTCAACATATAATGTTCAAATGAAGAGAAACATATTCTGTTCAACACATAATAAGAGATTCACGTTTTGTTCAATACATAATGTTCAAATCAAGAAATAAACATTCTGTTCAACATATAATGTTCAAATCAAGAGATACACATTTTGTTCAACACATATTAAGAGATACGCATTTTATTGAATACCTAATGAATACCCAATTGAATACCTAAGAGATAAACATTCTGTTCAACACGTAATGTTCAAATCAACAGATAAACATTCTGTTCAACACATATAGCTCAAATCAACAGATACACTGTCTGTTCAATAAATATAATGTTCACATTAAGAGAAACACATTCTATTTGATGTACGTAACACTCAAATCATAAAAAGATTCTTAAACGTTGTGAGTAACACGCGCATTTTACCTTCTCTTTGAACAGATCTGTAGCTTAGAAGATCCATTATTATATTACTAATCCTTAGAGAATAATACTTCCCGTATTTTACCGTATGTTGACTCACCATATAATTTCTACTATCATGATACCAACAGTAAGTGAGAGTGAATCGTAGGAACACGCTGTGGTGCTTTCAAGGCTTGGGCCTACGTTTCCCGCGCTCTTTCCTCGTGGAAGTCTCGTGGGACACAAGCCAGGGCAGGCGCGTGGATCGCTTTGTAGAAGCCTGTAAATTGCATTCTTATCGAGCTCTTAGATATTATTACCTGGTTGTGTGACTGTGAGTGAATGTTTTGCTCTTGTATCGACATTTGAAAAAGCCCACTTTTAAAGGCCGTATTTTCTTTAGAAACATAAAAAAAACCAACGAAAACAAACTGAAGGGGTTATTTGGGATGACGTTTATAACTCAGACAATTTAACCGGATAGCTTGTAAAAAAAACAAAAAATATTAAGTCAAAATATGTCTTCCAGGAGAACTTGTAAGAATTAATTAAACGACACAGTGAAGACATGAAAAACTGAGTTGTGCTTAGAAACAGAAAACACTAAATGTCGTAACTACAAAAATAAAGAGAAAGCGATGTTTTCGCAAAACCCTTGATTTTATAATGATTGGATAACGACGGCCATTTTAAATAACAGCGTTGAAATGTACATGTAAAACTAAAATATTTTGGTGATTTGGCAATTATAAACTCACTTTCTACAGAAGAACAGACGTCACAATTCCAGTCTTTTTCCCAAACAAGATGAACATTTTATATCTTTATGTCTCAAACCCAGTCAGTTGGAAAAAATCAAAAAACTCTTAACCGTACATCATTACGTACTCAGTTGAAAGTAATTTAAATAACTTTTCCCACTGTTGTAAAAATTATAACTAGAAATTGGTATTGAGGATTAATTTAATTAATCTAATAATTAATTATCGTTGAAAGATGCTTACTTGACTTCATTTACACACTTCAACAATACACGACGCAATATTTTCACATGTGCAAAGTATCCAACGTGGTCGTGTGTTTCTGTAGCTTGAAAACCTGTTCCATCAGTAGCGTCCGACACTAGAAGACAGTATCACCGGCTCATTGCTTGATATGATTATTTCTATTGTCAGTACACTTGTTGATCACTGCTGTCTCTTTGTATTGTGAAAATGATTTACTGCGATCTAATAGCAGAACTGGCACACCACCAGATTTGGGTTGTTGTTTTCACTTCCGAAGAACCAGTAAGCAAAAAAGTTTGGATTCATAGTATGAAGAGAGTATACTTTATGGTTCCATAAGATTAAGAGGGTATACTTGATGGATTCATAAGATCAAGAGAGTGTACTTATGGTTCCATAATATGAAGAAAACATACTTTATGTATGCTTCCATAAGATGAAGAGGGTATTTTTATGGATTGATAAGACAAAGAGGGTGTGCTTGATGGATTTATAAATGATGAGAGTATACTTTATGATTCCATATATGAAGAAAACATACTTTCTGGTTCCATAAGATGAGGAGGGTATACTTGATGGATTCATAAGATAAAAAGGGTATACTTTATGCTGCCAAATATAAAGGAACGTAGTAGACCCTACTCTTTAAAGAACATATTTTAACCGTAAAAATTGCAAGAGTGGGTTATTACACTGAGAAGAAGATTGTAGTAAATTCAGGAACTGTGTATCAACCTTGGGTGGTTCGACTGTTGACTGTAAGCGCGAAAAAGCTGTATTCGAGAGGAATTTAAAAACAAAATAGAAACGACTCCATAAGAAACGCCCTAAGGAATCTGGCGTTTAGTTTATTTGTTGTTTACAATAAATCAGGAAAACCAGTTCTGATAAATTAATAAATAGAACCTAGGATTATTTATTAGCTATTTTCGTAATATATGAGCGTATTTTCAACCTTTCTATGCACGAAAGATCGTACGTCAGTTTGGAGGGTATTTTCTGATTATTGGGTGTATTCATGGGAGTGCACAAAGGAAGAAAGTGGGGGTATTAACTGTATTCGTACAGACTCTGTAATTGTGATTCATGTAACGCTATTTATGTCTATACATGCGATGTTTAACCTGTAACCCACACACACACACACCAAATGAGTCAAATGTAAATTTCTCTGTACAAATCCAGATATACTTTGATTTCGGCCCTCCAGTAGCACAGTTGTATGTCTGTAAACTCACACCACTAAAAATTGGGTTTCGATACCAGTGCTGAGCAGAGCACAATGGAGTATCTGCGCTGAATTCCAATCAACCAATCAAGTTTCATTTCTACAGCAATGCAATATCCCTTCCCATTGTTTTCTTCAGATCTTCTGGTTGGCTCAAACCGACATAGGTTAGTTTTAATAGGACAGAATTTTTAATCCACTTTAATCACAGATACTCAAAGAAAGAAAAGGAAACGTCTTCTAAAATGGCTTTTTTACGATATATAGTGTGTTCTTCATAACAGTATTATACTGTGCGTGATAGTAGGACGTCTCTGAGATCTTTAAGAATATCTAATTAATCTTCGACAAACTCTGTAATTTCTGATTATCGGTACAAAATAATTAATGCATTTTGTTTTGCTTGTTGTTTTTACCAGCAAAGGAAAACTATTTATCTATAATACATTTGTGTTTTCGGTATTTTAGGAACATTGACTCACAATACGACAAAATAAATTGTTTAAAAGTACTTAAGAATTGTGACAATCAAAACCTGATCGTTGTCATGGTTACCGATCTATATAACTACCTAAATTTAATTACTAATCTACCAGCGTACTTTCTTTATTTTTTCTTTTAATTTTCTGTTACTCCAATTAGTAATTATCAATTAAGTTCGAACGCAAAAAATTAATAGCTGATCAGTAATTAGATTTAAATTATCGCACAGGCTATTAACCATAGCAACCATTACGTCATTACGTTGACACGCCTTTTTCATAAAATATGGCTGCGGTGCCAGTGCTTAAGAAAATTGTTTAAAACATTTTACAACATTTTTCAATGCTTATATATTACAGAAATGCTCGTAAAAAATTCTTTGAGCTTTCTTTATTTAAAATACAAATCGGCTAAGAGCTCGATCACACTTAATCTTAATAGACTCGGATGACTTTTAGACGCAATCTCTCCGTTTCTCACGTTTAATATTAACTATCAATGAAAAGGAAATGAAACTAAATAACGTTATACTTCTTAAGAAAACTTTTCAGTTTTGAATGGTTCCTTAAGCCTAGATCCTTTATCGAAGTAGTCACAAAAACCAAACCAAAAGATGACATCAAATGTAAACATACATTTCGGTAAGCAACTGAGACCAGATACTTCGCTAGACACTGGCACACTGGGTTCGTGCCCCGAATTCTCGTTTAGTGTCTTGAAAAATCAAAATAAAAAACCGTAATCGATACCACACTGAAACTCTGATTTTGATGCCAGTGGTTGGCAGAGAATAGATAGTTAATTGTCCAGCTTTGTGTTAAACAGCACATCAAACAACCAATAATAAGAAAAAACTGCCCCTAAATTTTTTCTGGATTAGTAAAATATATAAAACAATAAGAAAAAACTTGTTCATCTTTTTCATTTAAGCTCGTAAATACAAGTCAGAATATTATGAAAAAAAGTCGAAACTTTCGTAACATTGTATATAGTTGTAAACTTTCACAATATTGTATATAGTTGTAAACTTTCATAACATTGTATATAGTTTTAAACTTTCATAACATTGTAACATTGCGTATAGTTGTAAACTTTCATAACATTGTAAAATTGTATATAGTTTTATTTTATATTTATTGTCCTATAGTACTGAACATGGAAATTAAATATCACCTACTGGTCAACTGATACAAAACGAAAATATGTTGCACTGACTGGTCAACTTACAGAAAGAAAACTTATGTAGAACTCCTGGTCAGCTGACTAAAAATTTCTTAACCCTCCTGGTCAACTGACTAAAGAGGAAATTCCGTAGCATTCCTGGTCAACTGACTAAAAGGGAAATTCTGTAACGCTTCTGATCAACTCATTAAAAGGGAAATTTCTTAACCCTCCTGGTCAACTCACTAAAAGGGAAATTCCTTAACCCTCCGGGTCAACTGACTAGAAGGGAAATTCCTTAACCCTCCTGGTCAACTGACTAAAAGGGAAATTCCTTAACCCTCCTGGTCAACTGACTGAAAGGGAAATTCCGTTGCGCTTCTGGTCGTGTCTTTGTACAAATAATGTACTCTTTGTTGTTGAGCGCAAAGCTACATAAATGAACTATATATGCTATAGCTACCATAGGTATCAAAACTCAGATTTTAGCGTTTTAAGCCTTCGGACTCATTGCTACACCGCTAAAGGGCTTAATAGAAAATATCAAAGAAATTGAACTCATTCCAAATTAAAAATAAAGTTTTTCTTCTCGATTTTTTCCACTTTGAGTAGGGTTTGTAGTTACTTAGCTCTTTGTCATTATTTCCACATATTGGACATCACCAAAACACCTAAATTGTAGTTGTTTTATTATCTGAGAATCTTTTTGGTGGTAATCTTTTTAATTGGTTTTCCGCGTCAACTGTCCTAATTCTTTTGAAGAATATCTCTAAATATCAGAAATTAGAAATAATATGTGCAACACATAATACTTTTATTTTATTTTAGGTTATTTAGAAAGCATGCAAACATGTTTGTTTTAAAGACAGTGGATGTTCATCCAATTACAAGAACTTTAAACTGAGAGCAAAAATGCTATAATTATGGAAACATTTACGTAATTTACGTGTGTAAGAGGGTCTGACAGTGAGTAATGGCAACTATATGACGTGTTTACTAATGGCAGAACAACAATCAGTTTACGGACTTCAACGTTGATATCAGGGGATTGATACCCCACGGTAGGTACAGCAGATAGCTTCAAAACAAACAGTTACTAATGGTATAAAACATTGTTATACAAAATGCAGACGTGAATACACTAGTATATTGGATATGCGTCATTTTGTCATACAGTTTAATAACATACAATTGTGGAATGTTGTTCAGTCTCAAAACTGTTCATTCCAGTATTTTGTGCAAACCTGGTGATGGTAATAGAATATCCCAATTAGATATGCACTGAGACCACTCCATGATAATGTGTAGATCGCTCTTTCAGAGGTGACATTTACGCTTGTGTTTAAAACAGTCGTTGGAGAGGTTTGTGGTCAGTCGTCGTCTACTTCCCAAGATATTTAACATCACTTTTGAAGTGTTTCAGTTTTTTTCTGTCTCAACAAATTCTTATATTAAAAGTGTTAATTCTACGCATTTGTTACGTACAACTTAAAGGCTATAACTAAATTCATACTACTACTGCTGGGCATAGCATGATTGCTTGTACTTCTACAGGTCTTACGCTGGTGTGGCAGTTTTTGGTTAGTCGAATGACAACCAATCGCAGCAGTATTCCTATCGTGCTTGCATTTCATGTCCTTTTTCCTCACTCTTTCCATAATTATTTCCAATACTGTAGATATAAATATATTACGCATAAAACAAATCAAGATTGCTAAACATAACAAAAATGACAGCTTACTTTTAACCAGTGGCTTTGAGTTTAAAACATAGCATCAGACTCATATTATCATGCCACAGAGACGAGGTTATGTCACACACAGCACAGCATGCAACGTGGATTGCGTGACTTGCGTCTACTTTTAGTAATTTTAGTGTTTACAAATGTTGGGCTACGTATACAACAATAGATGGCTTTTTTAGAGTGTCGATTTTATATAAATCACGCATTATATATTTTTGTTGAAAACGCCATCTACACGGTTATATAGTTACTATTCAAACAACGTAGTATTACGATCAACATCCTTCGTAAGTTATTCGGAAAATATCCCGATTTAAAGGAGTTGTATTTTGTTCTTCTAATGTTAATTTTAATAGAAATCAAGATCCCAGCTTTGTTCCCTTTATTTTTTATAAACTTTGACAAGTTCTTGACAAGAAAGTAAGTCATTATTCGCATATCTGTTGAAGCTCTCACTATGGTTCTATGTTTGTTTATTTGTTATGAATTTCACGCACAGCTACACAAGAGTTATCTGCGCTAGCTGTCTCTAATATGGCAGTGAAAAACAAGAGGGAAGGTAGCTAGTCATCACCACCCACCCCTGGGCTACTCTTTTACTAACGAAGAACTGGAATGACCGTTCGTTATAATGCCCCCACAGCTGAAAGGACGATCATGTTTGGTTGGACGGGAATTCGAACCCGCGACCTTCAGATTGCGAATCTAGCCCAATCTAACCAGCTGGTCATGTCAGACCAGGGTTCTATGTATCAGTGTTTCGCATTTCCGGTAGTCTATAATATCCTCTCTTTACAATGTCTCATAATCAAAAACATTCTAATACACCTCACAAGCTTCGAGACTGCTGTTCTATGTAAATGGGTCCCCAGTTGGGACAGTGATGAATTTTAAGGTTGGCAACGTCAAAATCCGGGGTTCAAATGCCCGCGAGGGACAGAGAAGATAGTTCAATGCGACTTTGCTATAAAACAACAACAACAAATTATAAAAAAGAAATGTTTTGATGTCCATATATACATCAAACTTCTATACAAAGCATGCTGAGTAACCCGTGTCACACGCTCAAGAAACCTCTAGATGTTTCAGGCAGTAATTACATCAGTATTTATTACATATAAGTATTGTATCACAAGAACATGCAATATAAATTCATAGTTACACTAGGATTGTGATTATGTTATAATCGCTGTCTGGGTGGACAGAATGTCACAGAACGTTCTTTGAAAGAAGCTTTCACTCTCGTCACACGTCCCATATTGAAATAACCCAAGTAAACCATCCAAAATTTTTGAAATAAAAATAATTTTTTCTTTAGAAAAGAAAACTTTTTTTATGGCACTCGTCTAATTTAGAAATAAATATTCTGTATAACATTTAATGGTAAATCTCAAATATCCTTAAATGTCTCTCATTTGAAAACACAATTATAATATATGAATATTTCCTTCTCTCTAAACCTTCGGCCTGGCATGGCCAAGCGCGTAAGGCGTGCGACTCGTAATTCGCGGGTTCGCGCCCGCATCGCGCTAAACATGCTCGCCCTCCCAGCCGTGGGGGTGTATAATGTGACGGTCAATCCCACTATTCGTTGGTAAAAGAGTAGCCCAAGAGTTGGCGGTGGGTGGTGATGACTAGCTGCCTTCCCTCTAGTCTTACCCTGCTAAATTAGGGACGGCTAGCACAGATAGCCCTCGAGTAGCTTTGTGCGAAATTCCAAAACAAACAAACAAACTCTAAACCTTCTGTGTGGAAACGTTGACAATATTTTAATGCTTACATATGTCCCTAATGTGAGTTTTTTTTTGTTGCTTTAGAAATTAATAAGTTTCAAAGCATTTATATATATGTATATATATATGTGTCCCTTTCTGTGTTGTTGTGTAGAAATTAGAAAGCTTTTAAAATAATTAAATATAACCGTATATAGAAGTTTTTATTTTGTGCTAATAGGATTTAATGGAACCTTGTAATCCAACGAAAAATAAGAGAAACCGGAACCTCGCTAGTTTTAGTCCACCCCTTGATTTGGTGACATTATGTGGTTATACCGTACGAGTTCATGGGTCAAGTATGTGTTCTTTATATACGTCGAACGTTTTCGATCATACACAGATGTGTACTTAGGTTATTCCATCCATCTGTACGTACATGACTGTAAACACACACACACAGCACTCAAAACGTGTACATAATTATAACCTATCACGACTCAAAAAAAAAGTCGAAATTATAACATTCAATCCATCATCCAACTTGAAGCGGAAGCAATGTTTACATTTACTGCAGCTCAGCAATATAATTATCAGTGCACAGACTTTTATTTCATTCATCGTTTATGTATGTGCCCTCAGAAGATGCTTAATTAAAGACGACAGTTTCTTCGGGGAACGGAAAAAAAACTGAACGAGGAAACGAGAACAACGTTTATTTGAGGGCTGTATGTCAGTTAAAGGGCAAAGCTGAACAACAGTTTCCAAGTTTTTCTTCTACGCTTATCACTAATATTATCCATGGCTGTTGTTTGTTTTTGTTAAATAACTTTTTCGTTAAACTTATTTTCCTAGAAACCGGGTTTCGATACCCATGGCGGGCAGAACATTGTGTAGCTTTGTGTTTAATTACTACCATGAGGTAAAGGAAGTCACTTTAGCCCATTCAAAGAGGGTAAGTCACTTTGCAGTACTGCAGGGGTGATTGTAGCCTGTCATTAAGGTGCCCGAACTTATCATTTGGAGATTTTGTTTGTTTGTTTGTTTGTTTTGAATTTCGCACAAAGCTACTCGAGGGCTATCTGTGATAGCCGTCCCTAATTTAGCAGTGTAAGACTAGAGGGAAGACAGCTAGTCATCACCACCCACCGCCAACTCTTAGGTTACTCTTTTACCAACGAATAGTGGGATTGAGCGTCACATTATAACGGCCCCACGGCTGAAAGGGCGAGCATGTTCGGCGCGACGGGGATGTGAACCCGCGACCCTCAGATTACGAGTCGCACACCTTAACAGGCTTAGCCATGCGGACCAGTTCGAGATTTACGATTCGCTCCGTACTTTGGAATCGATGGTGCGTTATAAGAATGACAGTCAAATCCCACATTTTGGTCATAAAAGAGTAGCCCAAGAGTAAGAGTTCAAACTTAGGGTCATATATGCACAAATAGCCCTTCTGTAGCTTTGAGCAAAATTCAAAAAACAAACAAACGTGCTCGCTCTTTTAGCCATGGGGCGTTATAAAGTTGGTCAATCCCACTATTCGTTGTCGATGGATGGTGATGACTAGCACTTTTAAATTAGGGACAGCTAGCGCAGATAGTCCTTGTGTAGCTTTGCACGAAATCTCAATTGGACATTGAGCTAAATCCTTCTTAAGGCAATCATAAGATTAACATGAAAAAAAAAAACGAACACATCTAAGATCTTCTTGCTGTATTAAATAAACATACTTTCTTCTTTAAATTGAATACATGAGAAATATTCAAAACAAATCTGAAACCTAAGAAAAAAACGAGAAATCATAGAAAGAGAGGAGGTGACTATTGTACTAACGTGGTAGCATATTGATGTCACACTGATGGCGTCTTAAAGTGATTACAATACGTTATTGATACTTTCAATACATAGTCTTACACGTTCTGTGATTGATTTCTGTAACTTTGTATTTTATTTTGTTTCAGGTTTTTTCTCAAAATCTTCTTAAAGTGTAACCAGAACTGCCTGAAAAATGCTGGGAATCCAAGAGACATGAGACGTTTTCAGGTAAGAACTCGTGTGTTGTCATTGTAAATTAGCAGAACGTTTCAAGGAAAGTGCGCTCTACCATCTGAACGAAAGAAACCTTATAATTTACGAACCGCGCAGGTTCATAGACAGAAAGGGGAACCTTGTGGGTATTGTGTTAATACCACTAACACATTTGCAATACAAAATATTTTCTGTTTCTATGACTGTTACTGTCATACTGTAAGGCTTATAATATTTAGAGGAACGCTGACTTACCAAACATAAATTTAAGTAACGGTAACCATAAAATACCGTGCGATGGAACAAACTGAGTCAAACACACAGGAAACATAACTTGAAACAATAATCAGTGATGACGAGAAACCCACTTGTTGAGAAATTTATATGCAAAAACGGCTCGTTTGGGCTGAGAAAACACTTTACATAGAAGAGCGAAACATTTACATCGTGTGACGGAATAACTTGAGTCACACACAGGAAACACAACTTGAAACATTTAATCGTGTGACGGAATAACTTGAGTCACACACAGGAAACACAACTTAAACATTTACATCGTGTGACGGAATAACTTGAGTCACACACAGGAAACACAACTTGAAACATTTAGATCGTGTGACGGAATAACTTGAGTCACACACAGAAAACACAACTTGAAACATTTACATCGTGTGACGGAATAACTTGAGTCACACACAGGAAACACAACTTGAAACATTTACGTCGTGTGACGGAATAACTTGAGTCACACACAGGAAACACAACTTGAAACATTTACATCGTGTGACGGAATAACTTGAGTCACACACAGGAAACACAACTTGAAACATTTACGTCGTGTGACGGAATAACTTGAGTCACACACAGGAAACACAACTTGAAACATTTACATCGTGCGAAGGAATAACTTGAGTCACACACAGGAAACACAACTTGAAATATTTATACAAGTAAAAGCATAATTAGGAATAACATGTGACGTATCAAGTCCCGGTTGTTATCAGAAAAAGAGGCTCTATGAACTTGTTTACTGCTCTGTATTCTGACTTCTCTTTTCTCTGGTGCTCCGTTTTTGATACACGTCTTATCAAAACGTTGAAGAGTTTGATAGAAGAATGATCTGAGCCCTGGGACCATGGCGGGAAAATATTCTATCTCGGCAATGGGGCGAGTAGTCGTTAAAAGGGAACCCTTGAGGGCTGAGACAAATTCTCCCTCATGTACCATTAGCTCGTAGCGTACCTTTATCACCACACGTAAGGTGTCACCTGGGACTTCGAGTGAGTTTCATTCCTCACAGCCCATTCATTTTAGCTGCCTAGACGGACGTACTGGCGTGCTGTGTGAATCAAAGAGCACAAAAAATGACTGTGTTTGTATGCACGCTTGAAGAGTTGATTTTTTGTGTGAACAATATCGAAGAAACAAGATTTAAGTTTGTTAACAATGTACTAGAAAGAAGTTTGATTCTCTGTTAACAGTGTGGTAGAAACAAGACTTGTGTCGTTGTTAACAATGTGCTAGAAACAATTTTGATTTTTTGTTAACAATGTGCTAGAAACAATTTTGATTTTTTGTTAACAATGTGCTAGAAACAAGTTTGATTCTTTGTTAACAATGTGCTAGAAACAAGTTTGATTCTTTGTTAACAATGTGATAGAAACAAGTTTGATTCTTTGTTAACAATGTGATAGAAACAAGTTTGATTCTTTGTCTCACTGTGTGATAGAAAAAAGTTTAATTCTTTGTCAACAGTGTGGTAGAAACAAGTCTTTAGTGGTTGTTAACATCGCGGCGGAAAATATTCGATTTTAATATTTGAAATGTCATAGAAACAAGACTTAACTCTTTATTAACAATGTGTTAGAAAAAAAAGTTTTTGTTTGATTTTTTTTTCTAACACTAGGATAGAAACGTGTTTCTTTCTTTATTAACAATGTGATGAAAATAACGTTGCACTATTTGTTAACAATAGGATAAAAGACATTTGTTAACAGTGGGATATAATACATTTGATTCTTGACTAACAATACGGTACAAACAATATTTGATTCATTTTTAAAAACAGTGAGAAACAGAACTATTTTATAAATCAAGTGAAACACCATATTTATATCATTAACGTATTTATACAAATAGAAAGTGGGCAGAAAGTTACAACCACTTTCTTCTTGTAAAATAAAATAAAAACCAATTCATTTAGTATTATCAACTAAGTTCAAATACATTTTAACAATTGTATATTTAAGCCACTAAAAATAGCTTACGCCGTTAACATACACTTAGAACTCAAATATAAAAACTTACTCCAAATGTTCGGAATACCTCTCAGAACTTACACCGTAGTATATACGAAACATGTAGTATGCGCTAACACGAACCACTGCTTTGATTTTACCCTAACGCATATCAACAGCTTTAGGAGCGTTCACATTTCTCTAAAGGTTAAGTCATTAACCGTTTAAAATATACAAGAAAACAGTTCGTTGGTGTTATATAAACATGTCCCCATAAAACTGTTTTTAATGAAAACTCTCTTTTCATATGACTTGCACAACAACAGCGAGTCACAACCCCCTCAAGTACTGTCGAATATCTCTAACAAGTGTACTGTGTTAGGATAATTCCATTTTTCTGGTGTAGTTTGACACAAACGTCAGCCACGGGATGATTGTTGACCAGTTAGAAATCAAGGTGTGATGAATCCATACATTTCCAGATGACGGAGAATAAACTTTAGTCTTAAACGAAAATCCTTCAACCAATTTTTCACAATAATGATTGGATGTATCGATAAAGATTTTTGTTGGGTTTTTTTCCTGTAAAAAACTAAATTAGAACATTTAGAGCATGTATTTAACGTTCTTTCTCTTGTGTTGTTTGAATGACAACAGCCTAATCTCATCAGTTTAACTCTTGTGTTGTTTGAATAAGACTAAACTGCCTACTGTGGTGTACTTTTTATCAGTCGAACTAATTTTATTTTATAAGTTCATACTAAATAAATACACTCTTGTATTTATTTAATAAAAGATAAAATATTTTTAATAATTTAATAAAATATTTAATAAATATTTAGTAAAATAAAAAAAAAAAAAATTTTTTCAGGATAATCCTTATGTACCTTTGTATAATTTCTGGAAATTTGCTGAACAGTGTCCTGGACATAAGGTGATTTGAGAGCCTATAGAACCTGCGGAATTAATTTCTTTGGAACGTATTTTGAGCGTACAGACACTATATATGTATATATATATATTTCTTAATGTATTCTGTTGTGGGTATGCTGTAAATTATGAAATGTAATAGATTAGCATGCAGTCTGAGGACTTACACCGCTAAAAACCGGGTTTCGATACTCGTAGTGAGATAACTTATTGTGTGTAGGTTTTTGCTTAACAACAGCAAAAAAAAAAAAAACCAGCTGCACATCCAGCTTTCTATCAATTTCAGCTTATGAATGGTAGGTCAGTCAGTCTTGGGGCATAATGGGTCGTAAATATTTAAACGTATCTCAGAACGACTGGCATGGACTTATCTCATTTTTCGTGTTTACTTATTTTTGTCCTAAGTTGAGCAGAATAATCTTTTCTTTGGTAGCCGTTGTCGCTAAAAGTAACTTTTATCATTCGTTAATTTTTGCCATTTCGTTTCCATTGTAAACAGCTCATGTTACCAGAAGCAAAGGCCTGGCATGGCCAGGTGGTTAAGTTGCTCGACTCGTAAAATGAGGAGGGTCGCAGGTTCGAATCCCCGTCGCACAAAACACGCTCGTCCTCTCAGCCGTGGGAGCGTTATAATATGACGGTAAATCCTACTACTCGTTGGTAAAAGAGTAGTCCAAGAGTTGGTGGTGGGTGGTGATGACTAGCTGCCTTCCCTCTAGTCTTACACTGCTAAATTAGGGACCACTAGCGCAGATAGCCCTCGAGTAGCTTTGCGCGAAATTCAAAACAAACAAACAAACCAGAGGTGAAAAATAAATATTAAAAAAAGGTTGAAATACTTAACTCTTATTTTGGAGATAATATTTTATTGAAGAAATACATTGAGAATGAGTGTATGTTTTGTTCAGTGTTTTCAGTTGTTTGTTATCTATATCCTCAATCCTGTATAAGTTAAAATCATTAACGTTTAAACCGAAATCTCGAAAACGATTTACTTCAAATTGTTGTCGATGTTGTAATCAAACATAACATGTTTAACTTGTTTTGTTCTTTTTATTAAGATATGCATATACACATGTGGGATTGTTTTATGTTTTAAACCTAGGTAGTGATATCAACACAAATATCGGTCGATGGCCCCCTACTGGCGGTATCCGACAATATGTTTGTGCACAACAACTCCAAACATGGCAGAAGAGCGAAACGGCTTAACCCCGCCGAAGGTAAGTTATGAACTACTTTATTGAAACGTTTTGTGTTGCTCTAAATTTCAAACAATGTTTGATTAAGATTCAGTAGCTGAAAGGTTAGAGCTTATTAAGTGCGAATATGAAATCATATATATATTTTTCGAAAATTTAGAATTTCTTACCAGTAACGTTATTATCGATCTATAAAATTATGTCCGGAAGACGAGTATCTTTTGACACAACATTTGTCTATCTTTCAAATTGAATTAAGAATATTGATCTTGGAAAACAATTCTCAATAATCGCGAGCAAAACTCAAGTATAAAACAAACTCCAAATTTTTTCAACGTACAAAGAAATTTCCATAATTTCGTGTTAATTGTTGAATTCAATTTAAATTTATATATTAGCACGTGATAATACTGATATTTTTTAAAAGTTAGAATAATAAAATACAAGAATAATATATTGTACTTCTTCTACAGTTTATAAAATTTGATTATTTTAGTTCCCTTTGCTGTCACTCCTTGTATTAAAGCCATCAGTCCAAGTGAAGGCTGGACAACAGGGGGCAGCACCGTAATTATCATCGGAGAGAACTTCTTTGATGGGCTTCAAGTGGTATTTGGTACCATGCTGGTATGGAGTGAGGTGAGAATCGCTATCCATAAATCATATTTATTTCAACACTTTTAACAGTTTAAACGTCACGTGGAATATGTATACAAAATTTTAAAATGTATTCCATATGCTAGAAGAAACAAAATATTTAAAAATAAATGTTCAAACAAACTATAACTTCGTGAATGGTGTGTAACTGCATATGGCACTGAGAAAGCGTTCAATATATTTTATCTCTTCAACTATATAACAACGTAGGTAAGAATTTGTCGTGACAAATAAACCTACTTGGAATTATTAGAGAGACTGTTTGAAGTGTATAAACTCATAATGTCCTTAACTTTAACTGCACATTCACTGTCTACAGATAATTATGGGATGGTGTAGTAGTCTAGTAATAAAATCAGTTGGAAAACATTTCGTGATTTTATAGGTTGTTGTGTTTTATATATATATATTTTTTATTTCTGTATGTTTTATCTATGGGTGTATTTGGATTACGTTTGTATATTTGTATTTTCACTTCCTTGTTCTGTGGTTGATGACAAGTTAAACCTACTTACACATTATTATGTTCAGTTCATGTGCTTACTCATATATATACATATTCTGCTTCTATTTCTAGCAGCCAAAAATATAGAAATATTTATCGTTACTGATTATCTGCCCCCCCCCCAGAGACATAGTGGTATATCTGCTAGCTAGAAACCGGGTTTTGATACCCGTGGTGGGTAGAGCACAGATAGTCCATGATGTAGCTTTGTGCTTAATTCCAAACAAACCAAACCAAATACTGAACACTTACAATGAGCTTCAACTATACCATAACGATACAGTAACGTCCCGAAAGTTAGTAACGTAATATCACTTCTAATTACAAGTAAGGTTTCTGAAAACAAAACTCATTCTTTAAGATAAACATTTCTTAACCCCCCCTCCTCAGTAACACAGTGGTATGCTTACAGACGTACACTGCCAGAAACTGGGTTTCGACACCCATAGTGGACAGAGCTCATTGTGTAGCTTTGTGCTTCAAATAAAACCAAACAACCAAACAAATAACAGAATTCCACCCTTTAAGACAAGCATAATACTTTTTACTTGACTAAAATAAGTCCATTTTTTAAGACATACATATTACTTCCTTAGCAGAAGCACTCGAACGATTACTTTGTTCCAAATTTCAAGATTTGCTATATAGTTTTTTAATACGCTTGTCATGCGTGCGTTAATTAAAGTCTATATTTTTACATTTTGCAAGTCTCAGAAAGATACAAGTGATCGTAGTTCTGATATTGTAAGATTTTGTTCATTTTCTTGGGTTTTAGCACGAAACAACACAACTGAGTAACTGCGAGGGTAATCCAGGCTCGAACTTTGACGCTATAAGTCCGTAAACTTACCGCTGACGCGCGGTGGGACATCTTTCATGGACTTACTTTTCACAGTTCAAAATGTCTATAAGACATAATGTAGCTAATTATTCTGTTCGTAATTAAATTCTTTGCAATCAATCATTTGTATTTAACTTTTGTAGTACACTGTGGTTCAGTGGTAAACTACAAGGTTTACAACGTTAACATTTGAAGTTAGAATCTTGCGAAAGTGACTTAGTTCTAAACCTTTATGCCATTGTTAGAACTGCGAAAGAGTCAATGTTTGGACGTTATATGTCACAACAATAATTAGTTTGTATATATGTGAGAGCTATACACATAGAATATCTGTTTATTTTATATAACCTTCGTGCAAATCTGCATAAATAACCCTTATGTTGGGCTAAAAGGAATCCAGCCAGTCAATAGCGCCTATGGTTAATTCTGGAATTACTGGTGTTTGATTTAAGAGTGAGAGTTGATCGCCGCTATTTTAGCGTGTAATAAAGTAGAGATACAGTTTTTGTCGCAATGGGACGCGAACCACGAACCGTCGGTTTAACTCTCTCGACACACTAACCACTCAGCTTGTAGTATAACTACAGCTGTGGGGGCGTTATAATGTGACGGTCAATCCCATTATTCGTTGGTAAAAGAGTAGCCCAAGAGTTGGCGGTGGGTGGGGATGACTAGCTGCCTTCTCTCTAGTCTTACACTGCTAAATTAGGGACGGCTAGCGCAGATAGCTCTCGAATAGCTTTGCGCGAAATTAAACAAAAACAAACAAACAATACAGAATATAAAAAAATGTACATTTCAGGACAATGTCTCACCAGGGGAATATATTACAGAAATACATTGAATGGTTTTATTACTTTACTCACTTCTTATATTTTACGTTACAGAAAGTAATCCTTGGATAATATTACATGATGTGTCATGTACAGTAACACAGAGATTATAACACCTTACAATATATAACAGGACAATTTATCACTAGCAGAGTCGATCTTGAAAATTTATAACAATTAGAACACAGAACAATGACAATTCAATTCATGTAAAGAAAAACTTAGAAAGGTTGTCATTATTTTTTATTTACGTGAATTGAATCGTCATATTTTTTGTTTTGTGCTCAGACAAAATTGTTTGATTTGTTTTTCGTGTGTATTTCATATTTTCTAACGATTTATTGAAAAATTTTAGTCTCTTCTATTCGACTGAAAACTGTGTTTGACAACTGTTTTATTGAAGTAGAACCATTTCTTTCCAATGAGATGTCATTTACATGCAACAATGTGTAACTTCTAATCTTAACAAATAAAGCTATAATTACCAAATTACCTACCTAATTGGATATTCACTTGGAAACAAACACTCTTTTGAAGTAATTTCCCTGACATAATTAAATTATCACTTTGAGACAAACAAATCTAAAATAGCAGACAAACAAACTTTCAAGATGTCTTAAAAAAACATAATGAAAATAATTAAAAAGGTAGACTGTACAAAAAAATATTTGGGTGAGACATTGACTGTATCCCTGCTGCTTAGTCAGGAAATGTTTATAACGAGGCACGAGATTTACCTAGCAGACGATTCCGTGAATGAGCTACGTCTCCTTTTGTCATACAACAACCGTACGGTGTTGAACAGCTCGCGACCAATATCTCTTTTGAGCCTTTAGGTGAGACGTTTTAATGTTCAGAGTGCCAGCTGAAGAGAAACTAGCTATTCATCTTCTCCTAAAATTATTCTTTTAAAACAATAAACATGTCTGATTACAACATATTCGAATCAGATGATGTGATGTATGAGAAGTTAAATGATGCTAATTTATGATGGCATATATGAAAGCATTCTGATAAAGTGGTGTAAGATCAAATAGTTACACAGTAATGTTGTTGTTGTTCCTAGCTAATAACTCCACACGCAATTAGAGTTCAAACTCCTCCTCGCCATATTCCTGGTGTTGTGGAAGTGACGTTGTCTTACAAATCGAAACAGTTCTGTAAAGGTACGCCAGGGAGATTTGTTTATGTCTGTGAGTATGTTTTCCATTACTTTCATATAGTTTTGTTGTTGTCTTTAACAAATATATTATTAAACTACTCTTAAGACTATAATTATTTCTACTTTTGTTAAATCTCTTTGTCGACGTAGTTTTGCTGCCGTTATGACAGTTGCAACGGACTGTACTGGTTATACCAACTATATCCTACCAGTTACTCAATAACCATTAGTTATGACTACCATATCCTACCAACTACTGAATAACCATTAGTTATGACTACCATATCCTACCAACTACTGAATAACCATTAGTTATGTATACCATATCCTACCAATTACTAAATAACCATTAATTATACCTACCATATCCTACCAATTTCTGAATAACCATTAATTATACCTACCATATCCTAACAATTACTAAATAACCATTAATTATACCTATCATATCCTAACAATTACTAAATAACCATTAATTATACCTACCATATCCTAACAATTACTAGATAACCATTAATTATACCTACCATGTCCTTCCAATTACTGAATAACCATTAATTATACCTACCATATCCTAACAATTACTAAATAACCATTAATTATACTTACCATGTCCTACCAATTAATGAATAACAATTAATTATATCTACCATATCCTACCAATTACTGAATAACCATTAATTATACCTACTATATCCTCCACGTCTTCCAATTACTGAATTTTCATTAGCTACACCTACCATATTCTACCAATTACTAAATAACTATTAACTATACCTACCATATCCTACCAATTACTGAATTATTATTAGTTACACCTACTATATCCTACCATTTACTAAATAACCATTACTTATAGCTACTATATCCTACCAATTACTTAATAACCATTAGTTATAGCTATCATATCCTACCAATTACTGAATAACCATTAGTTATACCTATCATATCTAGAAATTATTGAATAACCATAAAACAGTTAGTTATATCTACCATGATTTCCACATCATGAAATTACTGTATAACCATAAACGATTAGTTTATACTTACGTTGTCCTTCAGTTGTTTTTTTTAGTGCTTGTACGGATTAATTTTCCAAGTAATAGGAAATCCAGTTTATATCATATCTAATAAAATGTTTAGCCTACAAAACTATATCTCTCATTTTGTCTTTCACCAGCTACAAATGAGCCTTCAATTGACTATGGTTTTCAAAGACTTTCTAAATTAATTCCCAGACATCCAGGTGATCCTGAAAGGCTTCCAAAGGTAGGAAGAAGACAACATTTTTTAAATAACGTAGGTTAGAAATGTGGTATGTAATTGGGTGAATGTAAATTTAATATGTAGGTTTTGTTTGTACATTATTCTGATCAGAATAGTGCTGCAAATATAACACTATTTATATGGTTGAATGAACAGCTAACGTGTAGTTTTTGTTTATATATACATGAGTTTGTTACAATTTGAAAAACAAGCCGAAACAAAAATAGATTAAACAAAAATCGCTGCACTAAATGAAAAGATCCCAGGGTACAAACTATAATGTGGTATTATTCAATATATCCTAGGTTTTGGAGGTGACTGATGAAATAGGACTCACACTGCGATGGGGATACACCTTTTATCAGTCTTAGCCTCCATTCGTCAGTCTCACGTAAGAAATAAAAGAGTAGCAATAGATATAGAAATAGAAATCAGAAGAGAGGAGTAGGTACTCAAGCCCACAATGTCCCACATATATATCACCCTTCAATGCCTGCACACAGATGTGGGAAGGTGACTGCTCTCAAAAGTAAAGAAGAAAAATTAATTGAAATAAAAATAAAAATAACAAAATAAGGTACCAACAGTTGTGGGTAAGTAATTCGAAAACTTACCTCTTGAAGTTAGCATTCAGTCCCCAATACGGTAGAAAGGTACTAACTGATAGCGCAGAAGACGAATTATACTACTATGAAGCGTCTCATCCAGTTATCTAAATAAACTAATGTAGCTACCAACCACCACGTAATTATTAAGTCTACTGTGACTATCATGCTTTAAACAAGCCTTTATATGCGGCAACCTACCACATTAAGGCTAAAAATACTTTTATGCATCAGGAAGTTTTCAAATTTCACATACAGAATATTTTTAATGTCCAGATATTTATTAGACGTTTCTTAAGAAAAACATATTTTCCTGTTACTTTAGTAAGAAATCTCTGTATTTTTTTGGTCAAACTGATCGATCTAGACTGACTACAAATTATATCGAGAAAACATAAATATTTAGATTAAACAGCTTACATTTCATAACGTTATACATTTATATATATATATTTATTATTTTTATTATAATGCGCTTTCATCCGTGCCTGGCTAACAATACAGAAGTTATAAAGACGCAGCATCTATGTACATTCGTATTACTGTATCCAATAATATAAAACTGAGTATTTTTATCTTTACAAAGTGACCTGTCTTGTCCATGTTTCAGTGGATTAGTATTTTGTAAAATACCGTCACATTTCAATTATTAAACATTCTGAATATTATTACTTGTAAATTCTTAAACTTCTTTTTCTTAAAACATAGAATAGTAAATACAGAAGTGAAGAAAACAATTATTTCTTCAAGTAACAAACCGTCGTACTCGGTTGATGCCAGTTATAGCTTGCTAAGCCTTAAAGGTGAATTTTACAGAAAAAAGAAAACTTTGCAGTCAAAAGAACTACTTATACTGATTAATTTTGCTGATTCACATTTTTTATAAAAAATATCTGCTGATAAATGAAACATAGAACTTGGTGGAGAAAGAGCCCTTTTCGAGCGGCAATCCGAACGTTTTAGTGTTTACGTTTGCCGCTAGGAAAAGTACTGTGACGTAATAGTTGCCAAGCAAACCGCCAACGCGAACGCGTTGAATGTAAATAAACATGGCCAGTGCATATGGAGAAACAGAGGCGGAGTCTCTTTTGACTTTGTGTTCTGAACAATGTCGAGTAGCGCTATATCAATTTGAACCTACTCTGAACGAACCGAGAACAGTTACTTTTGACACAGATCTGACAAGTTCTAGTGATGAGGACAGTTTTGTGAGTAACACTGATAGCGCCCAGGCCGGTTGCGAGTCAGTCATACCTCCAGTGGAAGAATGGTAAGCCTAAGTCATGACAACAAATATGGTCTGTATTATTTCACGTGCAATTTTAAGCATCTCGAAACCTGTCTGGTGTTTATAAATTATTGGTATCACAGACTGGGTTTTATTTGTTTATACTTTGCCGACTACGATAACTAATACTCGGCTCTTCCACAATCATGGTTCCGGGTATTTATGACTCGTTACAAAATGAATTTCAATTATACGTCATAATTTTGTCTATAAAATCAAACTAGATGTAGCAGTCTGAATTGTTATCTTGGAATGTTAAATTTCAAAAATGGAATTATTCAAACTTTTTTATCCATATTTAAAAATGATACAAAAACATCTACAGAATGATCTATCAGCTTTTAAACTTGGAATATACTCTATTTGGGATAGATTTGTCCACTGTCTAGACTAGGAAATCAAGATTTCACTGACTTTCAGGTACCACAAATGCAAAACACGTTCATGAATGTGAAATGTGTATGTCTAGTTACATTCTTCAAAAACTTGTACTTTTTAAATTATTATATTATACTAGTTATTGTTTATCGCTTTATACTGCACACATACCTTTAAGTTGTTCTTTTCGTGATGGCAAGGGATGGCTTCAGAGGGGTGGAACCTGTACACTGCAGGCTGAGATCAGGAAAGATGGTGGGGACGATTCTGTCTGCGGCCGATGGTTTTTTCAGTCTCAACCTGCCTGGCTTGAAACCCACGGAATCCAAAACAGTGGGATCCGACACAAAACATAAGCGTTCAAAGTGATCTTGACAGAGCTTTGCATGGTGTGAAGGAGTCCAATTCTTCCTATTGACCATCCGCACCCACTGTCGCCACCTTGCCGGTTTCTTCTCCTTGCATGGAAACGAAAAGAAGCTTTTGCCCGATGCAGAACCGTTTTTACAACCATAACCAACGCAGTAAACCATGTTATCATAAAACAAACATAAAGTAGTAATATCAAGACAAAAATAGTCTCACAAAGTATGTACTCCGAAAAAAAGCACCGATAGATTTACATAAAACACCAGCACTGAAAGGAACACAATGGTCGGCGTGCAACAAAGCGTGTTTGGCAACTATTACGTCATTGTTGTAAAACGTCACGGAAATAGCCGACCAACCAAGAGGAACTTGAGTTCGAGGACCCGCATATTTTGTTTCATTTTTTACTCAAAAACTAAAGTGTTTAAAAATATGGCAACCACACAGGAATTATACCTAACCAAAGTACAGTTTCTAAGGCAATTATTAAATTTGTTGAATATTCACCTTTAAGAAATTTCGCACGTGGAGAATGTGAAATAAAATCATTTTGTTTAGGTTATATATATTTCAATAACCACAAAATCATATATTATTGTATCGATATCATAGAATTTCATTATATTGTATTTAGCTTAGTATCTAAGCTGTATTTTGGTCTATAAAATATGAAATTTCAAACAGACTAAAGACTCACCTTTCTAGCACGAAGGAAAGGAATGTTATCGTTAAGTATACTTTACAATGACTGAGAAAATCACTAGGAGGACTCTTTGAGCTTTAGAGTGGTTATTCACATGTCATATACAGAAGTAAGAGTATATAAGGGAACTTTTCCAAAAAGAGAAAGAGGTGAGCGGGGCCACAGTGTTTGATTCAGTGCACAAGCGATATTTCAGTAAATAGAAAATATAGGAGGTTATTATTTATATTCTAGTTTCTAAATATCGGTAATTTGAGTTGAATTTGTATTTTGAAATCACAAACATCTAATCTGAACCAGTGCTGCATTCAACATACCATGTGACAGACAAAAATCGATGTTTAGGTGTAGTTTTTTAATATTTACTTTTATATTGAGAAATTAACTAATATTTCATAATAAAATATGAATTATAATATACAGTTTTATATCAAACTTAGTGATATAAAGTCACAAAATAATAGGTCAATAAAATTTCGAATGAGAGTTCACAAACGTGATGACATGGCCTTTGACCATTTGTTGCCCTTCTGGAAAAGGAAATATTAGTATGGATTGAAAATAAAATAATAAAATGATCAATTTTGTTTAGTCTTTGTTGGTCTTTTGAAGTGTATTACTTACAATTCAGTTTGTCTCTGGGTCTGGCATGGCCAAGCGCGTTAAGGCGTGTGCTTCGTAATCTGAGGGTCGCGGGTTCGTGCCCGAGTCGCGCCAAATATGCTCGCCCTCCCAGCCGTGGGGGCGTTATAATGTTCGGTCAATCCCACTATTCGTTGGTAAAAGAGTAGCCCAAGAGTTGGCGGTGGGTGGTGATGACTAGCTGCCTTCCCTTTAGTCTTACACTGCTAAATTAGGGACGGCTAGCACAGATAGCCCTCGAGTTGCTTTGTGCGAAATATCAAAACAAACAAACAAAAGTTTGTCTCTTTTCGCTTATTTCAAATCATTATCATAAAATGTTTTTAAACACGTAGAATAATAACAACAACAAACAGAAGAAAGCACAATGTATGAAATCACTAATCTCACTTTCATATTTAAGTATGGTGCCTCAGAATTTCCACGAGTTAGGAAAGATTGTTTGGCTATTCACGGTTCTTGAGTTGAGAGAGGTTGGCCCTAGTATGTTTGTTTGGAATTAAGCACAAAGCTACACAGTAGGCTATCTGTGCTCCGCCCATTCAGCGTATCGACACCTAGATTTTAGCGTTGTGAGTCCGCAGACATGCCGATGTGCAAATGGGGAAGGGGGCAGGTTGGGCCTAGCTAATACTCAGGGCTCTTATACTGGGAAAGACTCGGTCTGGCAAATCAGAACTCTTTCGTAGAGAAAGATTGGGAACCAAATTATAGAACATCTGCATTTGAAACACAACAATAAAAGTTTAAATCGTTAGTGTAAAATATCATGTAATTCACGTTTTGTTGCGATTAGCTTTTACCATTGATAATAGAAACACTTCCTATGTGTGTTTTCTTGTAGGAAATAGTTCTAAAACGAGCGGCTGACTTAGCCGAAGTGTTATACAGTATGCCTCGAAATAACCAACTTGCCCTTCCACCTCCAAGATCCCCCTCTTTAAACAGCGCCACCGCAATGTCCAGTTTCAATGCTTATGCGGGTCAGTTGGCGGTTAACGTCCAGGACAATGGTACGGGTAAGTACACACGTTATATAAGCAGAATAAAAACTGTACATTACTCTATAGAATAAAAACTGTACATTACTCTATAGAATAAAAACTGTACATTACTCTATAGAATAAAAACTGTACATTACTCTAGAGAATAAAACTGTACATTACTCTATAGAATAAAAACTGTACATTACTCTAGAGAATAAAACTGTACATTACTCTATAGAATAAAAACTGTACATTACTCTAGAGAATAAAACTGTACATTACTCTATAGAATAAAACTGTACATTACTCTATAGAATAAAAACTGTACATTACTCTATAGAATAAAACTGTACATTACTCTAGAGAATAAAACTGTACATTACTCTATAGAATAAAACTGTACATTACTCTAGAGAATAAAACTGTACATTACTCTAGAGAATAAAAACTGTACATTACTCTATAGAATAAAAACTGTACATTACTCTATAGAATAAAAACTGTACATTACTCTAGAGAATAAAAACTGTACATTACTCTAGAGAATAAAAACTGTACATTACTCTAGAGAATAAAAACTGTACATTACTCTATAGAATAAAAACTGTACATTACTCTAGAGAATAAAAACTGTACATTACTCTAGAGAATAAAACTGTACATTACTCTAGAGAATAAAACTGTACATTACTCTATAGAATAAAAACTGTACATTACTCTAGAGAATAAAAACTGTACATTACTCTATAGAATAAAAACTGTACATTACTCTAGAGAATAAAAACTGTACATTACTCTATAGAATAAAAACTGTACATTACTCTAGAGAATAAAAACTGTACATTACTCTAGAGAATAAAAACTGTACATTACTCTATAGAATAAAAACTGTACATTACTCTATAGAATAAAAACTGTACATTACTCTATAGAATAAAAACTGTACATTACTCTATAGAATAAAAACTGTACATTACTCTAGAGAATAAAAACTGTACATTACTCTAGAGAATAAAAACTGTACATTACTCTATAGAATAAAAACTGTACATTACTCTAGAGAATCGAACATTAAAAAGAAAAAATCTAGGAATTCTTAATTTATCATCACCTTCAAAATTTTTCATGTTCTCCAAAGATATTTCGGACATAAACTCTTTCATAAATTTTCGATATGGTCTTTAACAGATTACGGTCGGACCCAAACCAATATGCTCTCTCCCAGGGGTTACGGAACTCACCCTTCCACAGCACACAACAATAACGGGAGCTCTTATGGAGCTGGCGCGATGAATGGAAGTTACGGAAATCCAGGGAATCTAGGTAACATGACGGTGGCAACCTCTCCTTGTCTCCTTAATGGGACTTCAAGTAAGGCACTTCGATTTTTTTTTATTTACTAAGATTTAATGAAAGCGATATATTAACTGTTTTAATTGAGATTATATTTTCAGTGAGTTACGTATATTTAATTCAAATATTTCGTTTCTGTTTATTTTGTTATAGGAGTTGGAAGTATAGCTCCTTTTGCATCAATGAATCCTTTCGCTCTCCCAGCCTGCAATGGACAGTCCTATGGAGGATCAATTGTTTCTTCTACCAAATGACCTACGTGGGTGTGACGTCAACCATTTTTAAAAAGTGGAGCTCCTTCTGGGAAAAACACTGGCAAAAAGATTCTCATTCTATATAATGAACTGCCATTGGCTCACCTTTTGTTGACGTCATTATAGTTGAATCTGTCTAATAGGCAGAAGTAGGGAAGTGGCTGTTTATAACATGTAACTTTAAAGTAATTGCAGCTACTAACTCGATTATTTGTGAACCCGCAAAAGCTCTACGCTAATTTTTGATCTTGTAAAACTCTGCGCCAGAATGAAAACCAAAAAAGATGGCGCTACTGACACACTGTTGCAAGATAATATGTGTGCTGAATAACGAAGATACGAATGGTTTTGTATATATAAATATAAATATAAATATATCTTCCTTTTTTTCAATTTTCATAGCGTAATTGAACAGATATGACATTTGTTAATTTTGTTGTTAATACCGTATTTTCAAATTACACATTGTACAACGAGAACTTAAGTTTACTCATCGCGTAAGTGAGAAGCAGAACTTGGATTTTATTGCTTCAAATGATTACTTAGGTTAAATTATGCTGCAATGAAAGCATGAAGTCTCGTCATTTGTTATTGTCAACCGTTAGAGGCAAACCAAAGAGTATACATTCGATGTTAATAAACAAACTATTATGGAAATCTACAAGCCAAGTCTTACGTTTTGTTACCAAGGGTGACAGACTGAAAACCCATGTTTGATGTTAGCGAATAAATGAGCATGTCAGCTAAAACAAACATGTATTTGTCTAATACGAAAATGTGGCAAACTGGAAAATATCAATTGTGAACTATGAAATTGAGATCGTATAAGATGGCGGATAAGCATATCTTGCTTTAAAAAATGCAAGCTCATGATTACGTCTCATAAGAGTGAACAGAGAGTGACAAAATGGGTTTTTGTATTTCGTATTTATCAACAGGTTTAAAGAAACAATAGTTATAAACCCTAAATATTAGAGACATAAACCCTAATGAAACGAAATATAGCAAGTTAAACCCCATCTTAATTGGTCACAAGCAAAGATGGCGTATTTTATGTTCACAATTAAGGTTGATTAACCGACTTTCCTGTGTGATAGTCGTCCATGTTGTTAATAACAGAGGAAGAGAAGCCCAAAATGGCGTCTTTAGTGCTAACAACGGGAGAAGACAAACTATGAACAGCAAACTAAAACCGTGTCGGATATTTGTTGATGAGTTTTGAAACTGTACTATTATCATCTTTGAACAATTATGATATATAATAAAAACATTTTTATGTATTGTATAATATATAAACCGATATATATAGCTTGATGATAGGATTTCCCTTAATTTCTTATGAACGTCTTTAATGTTGTGTGGATTTTCAAGGCTCACATTTACTTTTCGTTGATCATGTGAAAAACAAAGATGAAATAGAATTTTTTTTTCCATTCTGTAAATATATGCTCATGTGGAGATCTGTAAACGAAAATGTTTCGAATATTCTTTATTGTACATGTAATACTTTAAAACGGGTGAGAGTTTTATGCAAATAATACATTTTGAGCCAAATGTTGCACTTCAGTTTTTAGTGGCTATTTACAGGTGACCAGACAGAAGTCAAAACACTCGAAAAAAAGGTACAGAGCCGTACTTAAAAACACAAGCTTTGGACATGAAGTCAAAACCATTCAGTTGTATTCCGCTATGTTCGCTACAACATCTAGACAATAAACTTAAGTTTTATAGCTGGTAAAAAGTTTTCTTAATACAAATTTTCGATAGAATAGTTTCATAATCTCAGAGATAACGAGTAAATTATTGCTATTATAAAAAAGAAAATTATAAAACGTGAGTTACGATGAGATACGTCTTACTTATAAGAAGAGTTATTTTACTATTAGCTATCCAGTGAATTATATATTATCATATAAAAATATACTCTTTTTCCACATGTCAGTTGGGATCATATTAAGAGTTAGTTTAGTTTAACTGTAGTACTGTGCACATGTTGAAGCTTTATATACTGAATAAACCTAGTGTATGTTCTAGATATTAAAATAACATCTGTGTTTCAAACTTCTGTGTACCTTGGAAGGTCGCAAACCACTCGAAATGTTGATAAATAAGATTGATACGTTTATCATGCATCAGATTTTTGTCCCTCTCAGATGAATTATATTTCTGAAATGGACTTTTCAATTAAAATCTTGAAACTGTATGAATGTTTTTATGTAAAGCATTACAAGAATAAATATTGATTTTAAAAATGTAAAAATTTAAGCCGTTTTTCCCTGAAATTAATCTTACAAACTTAACGTTAATGTTTAGTTTTATATATTTTACAGTCAAAGATCGAGAAATAAGAAATTACACTTCAATTTGTTATACAGGAAGTGTAAAAGTGTAAAATATTTAATACATTTTTGGGTCTTTTTACAGATTTCACAAAGAACAGTTGCTGAAAAGAAATTTCGCAATATTGCGAAAATATTACTTAATTTTGAGGAATTTCAAATAAATGTTCAGTTTATAGAGATGTTCCAGTTAAGAGAAATAAAACGAATAATGTTGATAGAGTACGCACATTTATTTATACAATAAGGATAGGTTGAACAAGTAAATAAAAGACTTAATTGGTTAAACCGAGTGACCATAATGTGTAATAGGAATTAATGCATCGTCATTAACGTAACAAGGGAAAAGTGCACTCTGCAAATTAGTAATTATTTGGAGAATAGGGCAGTATTCCCCGCGCTTTAAACACACGTGTTTTCCATCTTCCTCTCTTCTATTCTGCCAAACATTCTTCATTATTGTGATTCAAGGTTTGATTGCTAGTCAAGGGAGTTTGTTGTTTTTTTCACATCGGAATCCTGTATAGATCATGAGTTTCTGTTGCATTACACTTTGCTAAGTAAGAGAAGATCCAGGCGCAGAAGGTATTGTTCTGTTCTAGGGTTCTTACATGCATCTAACGTAAAATGTATTATTTAGTTCGACTCGTAATTTGAGGGTCGGGGGTTCAAATCCCCATCACACCAAATATGCTTGTCCTTTCAGGCGTGGGGACGTTATATTGTTACAGCCAATTCCACTACAAAACAACCAATTACACTATTCTTTGGTAAAAGAGTAGCCTAAAATTTGGGGTAGGGGGGTGACTTTGAGTTTTACACTATTAAATTAGGGACGGCCAGTGTAGATATCCCTCGTGTAGCTTTGCGCGAAAATTAAAACAAAAAGAAATAATGAATTAATTCCAATTATCAGGTTGATATGCGCCTAAAATTATTCAATGTCATTATTAAAAAAAAAAAACACTTTTGAAGATATACCGTAATGTTTACTTAGTCGCCCGGTAGAATAGCGATTAGTCTTTGGATTTACAATGCTAAAGTCAAAGGTTCGATTCCCTTAGCAGATAGCCTGATGTGGCTTTGCCATAACAAAACACCAACATGTATACTAAAACGCCACATGGCTAGGTGGGTTAAGGCGTTCGACTCCCCGTCGCACCAAACATACTCGCCCTTTCAGCCGTGGGGGCATTATAACGTGACAGTCAATCCTATTATTCATGGCTGAAAGAGGAGCCCAAGAGTTGGCGGTGGGTATTGATGACTAGCTGCCTTCCCTCTAGTCTGACACTGCTAAATTAGGGACGACTAACGCAGATAGCCATCGTGTAGCTCTGCGCGAAATTCAAAAATAATAATCTTTCTACTAAGATACTTTATTTTTGGAAGATATCATTGGCTGAAAGAAAATTTCGAACACTAGGTAAATCAACGTAACCATTTTGTTTCGAAGTTTCTAAAATATTTTTTCGTCTTACGACGTGAAATTACTTGAAAAATATCGGGTTTTAATCGTTTATTAGGTGTAACAGGGAAAGATATTTTAGTAGCTTGCAGGCTTTCAAACAAGACAGATTTATTTATAGAATAGAACGGGTCGCTAAACGCTAACATGAGTTACTCACGCATACATACCTAAGTGTTGACTTGGATATTTATAAATATTATTAACAATAACGCATCCTTCTATTTCAGTGTGTAAACTGTTTCTGTTGTTATAAATATGTAAAGAGAACTTCGGGAAGATATCGGCTGAAAAGATTAATTAATGTACACAACAAACCATGTTAATTCAGAATACAAGATAATATGGAAGAATTGATACAGAGCTACGTGGTGCTGATACGAAAAACAGGAATTATGGAGGAATGCGTATAATTTGCTTAATTATCTAAAAAGCTAGAGCTAATTACTAGAATTACCAAGCTAATCGTACCAAGAAAAAGGTTAAGTGAATTAAACGTAATTAATTTAGTTAGACAAAGGTTAAACCACTTTAAAAATAAGGGTTTTTTGGAGTCGCTGACTCTGGTTTTAAGAGGATGCTTTTCATTTAATTTTCACACATACCACACTCTAATCAGGAATATGTTCAGTAATTTCATTGTGCGAATTAGAAATAGATATTGGTCTTTACTAAATAAATGAACGTAAAATGATTGACTTTAATTTTCTAAACTGAAGTAACTATAAATCAGAAAGAAATTACTATAATAAGCTGGTTGTAACTTTGCTGATTTGTACAGTTAAATATGCAAGCTTTTGATATTCGACTTGAAGGTTCTTAGCATGCTTAATGACTTGTATTACTATAACAGTTTTGTTTTTAAAGTTGACTGTTTTCACAAGAAAACCTTTTCAGTATTTGTTCTCAGTTTTTAAAAGGTTTTAATAGATGTATTTATACATTAAAAAATACAGGGTGTTCGGAAAGTCACTGTGCACTTGTATATTTATTAACAGACATGTTCCAATATAGAATACAGGAGGTAAATATGAATGACAATTATAAACAATGTTGAAAGTGACCCCCGTTGACATCAATAAAGGCCTGGATCCTTCTTATTTTGTTTCTAAACACCGCTATCAGTTGCTGGCTTGAAATAGACTGAATAAAATATGATTACAAAACTGCACAGTGACTTTCCGGACACCCTGTATTTATATTGAATCCCAGTTTACATTACCACACCAATAATATAATGTTTCTACCTCTTGAAATTGGGAAAAGGTCACAAAAACGTTACCATTTTGATTAAAAAGATGACGTGCAACTACTTTCCAGGAACACAATAATAATAAGAAAGGACGACGTAATCGGCCCCCGGCATGGCCAGGTTGTTAAGGCACTCGATTCGTAATCGCGGGTTCGAATCCCCATCACACCAAACATGCTTGCCCTTTCAGCCGTGAGAGCGTTACAAGGTGACGATCAATCCAACTGTTCGTTGGTAAAAAAGTAGCCCAAGAGTTGGTGGTGGGTGGTGATGACTAGCTGCCTTCCTTCTACTCTTACACTACTAAATTAGGGACGGCTAGCGCAGATACCCTTCGTGTAGCTTTTCGCGAAGTTCAAAAACAAACGATGTAATCAAAGCCCCCTGATTCTCAAGGATATCACCAACAGTGTCCAATCATCGAATAGAATCGTCTTTACAGATATATGATGTAAAAGAAATTATCCAATTTTTTTATAAAAACGAATCGACCTCAGACTCAAAACATTTAGGAAACCAAATCTGTCTGGACTGAGCTCAGAAATTACTCGAATTTAAATTATGCACTACAGTAAATAAAATGCTATTTGCTCTGCCATGTAAAATGTTCCAATTCATTATTAATAATACGGATACAAATTGAGTGCAGTGAATTACTTAACCATGTTAATGGTTAGATATGATTACTATAATTACATATATCTACAGTTTCAAGAAAAAAAAAGCATTATTTTAAATTATACATAATTTACTTAATCAGGTAATATTTCGTACAATTCAAACTTATTCGTACTGTTTGAATGGCTTGGAAATTCGTTATGTTAGAAAACACCAGCCTTTTGTGAGGTATCGGATTTTTTCTTATAGTACATAAATAACTAGAAAATGTCGCTAAGATATTAACTTTATTGTGATAATACTTTACATTTCAAAGGGTTTGTTTTGTATATGCACCGTCTTGTTCATGTATCTAATAAACTCCTCTCATTTTGATGTTTGATTGATTGTTGTGTTTGTTTCTTTTTGAATTTCGCGCAAAGCTACCCGAAGGGTATCTGCACAGGCCGTTCCTAATTTAGCAGTGTAAGACTAGAGGGAAGGCAGATAGTCATCACCACCCACCGCCAACTCTTGAGCTACTTTTTAACAACGAATAGTGGGATTGACCGTCATATTATAACGCGCACACGGCTGAAAGAGCGAGGACGTTTGGTGTGATGGGGATTCGAACCCGCGGCCCTCGGATTACGAGTCAAATGCCTTAACCACCTGGCCATGCCGGGCCTGATTGTTGTGATTACTGTTTCGTGGTACACAAAAAAGCCACAGAATTGTGAGTTATGAAAATAAATATCCGCATTTTTTTTCAAATGAATAACGTTAGTAAGAGAACTATGAAACGTAGTGAAACCATAAATTTGTACTTTTGCACAACGTGTAGCAAAAAAAAATACTGACACATAAAATTCATGAATCCGGTTAAAGATTCGGATTTGAAATATCGGCGGACTTTTATGGTTAGTAACAAATAAATAATCGAAGGCAAAAGTAAACTGTTACAGAGAAACAAATTAAAATTATCATGTCTGTTATTCTATACATTTAGTTATCTCTGTAACAGTTTATGTAAACATTTATGTTATGTTAAGGAAACAAATCAACGCGAAGAATAACATGCACACATGCACCTGTTTTAACCATTCGAAGGAGTGTGTTGTCTATCAGTCAGTCAGTTGACATTGAAATAATGTCACGTAAGGGACACTTTACGTTGCAATTTGCACGTTCTTGATGTCAATAAAACGTGTGCATACCATGAATCAACGCGCCAGAAGAATTATGCATTCTATAGGCTACAACACAGCATGACGTATGAGCTTCAAAAACAAGAAATAACAATATTTGTTACTCTTAATTTTGGTTTTATTTGATCTTGAAACAGAACACTTTCAGAGACCCTGCTAGAGAACATCTATTAATAGTTTTGGTAAGGAAGATTTTAATTTAATACGATATTGTCAACAAGAAGTAGTAAATTCCTCACCAGAGGGCGTTATACATTATAACTTAATAAGTCTAATCTAACTATTATAACGTTTCAAATTTCAAAAGTTCACTGACAACAGAAAATGAGACAAGATAACTATAAGCATGCTGCCGTAGCCCAAACCAGTTGAAAGAATTAACTTCTACAACTGAAAATTAACTATACTATGTTATTGAGAAATAACAACAACACTTAACAATATTATTAGGAGATTTTGTTATCGGCATTAAGTGTGTGACAGCGTTGCAACCTAACGATTAGTCTAACACATTGTTAGTACGGAGAATCGAAAACCTAAAACGTAGAAGAAAAGTCTGTTTGCTTGTTATTAAACGCAAAATTACACAATGAGCTGTCTGTACTCTGCCCACTGCGAGTATCTAAACCAGATTGTTTAGCGAAAGGACGGGGGTATTAATTTGTTGAATGTATCAGGTGTTATCCCTTACGTAATGTCCGATTTTAGGCTCGGAAAAAGAGAAAGGATTTCAAACGCTTTTAATATTACTTAATCAATAATGTATGTTCCTTTATTATTAATTTCTTCCTACTAACGGTTCACAAGCTTCTGAAATCCACTTCTATAAAATTATTAGGGTTTGGAGGGAAATAATGTAGAAAATGTAGTTTTGACAACTTCATGTGTTCTACGCTCTTTTCTATTATGATAGTTCTGCAAACTTCGGAATAGATGATAATCAGATGGATCAAGGTCTGTAGAATAAGGAAGATGTGGAAGTTTTTCCCTGTCTGGCTCTTCAGTCTTTGCAGATGTGATCCTTGCTGTATGGGGCCATGCATTATCCTGGTGTAACACAACACCTTTACGATTGATCAAGGCAGGCGTCTTTTCTTTCAGTGCAACACTCAAGCGCTCTAACTGTTCACAATAGAAGTCTGATGTAATCGTTACAATGAGTAGCAGCAACTCAAAGTGGATCACACCAACAATATCACACCAAACGCTTAACAAGACTTTCCTAGGGTGGAGGTCCATTTTGGGCTGTGCTTTAGCCAGTTTACCTGCACTGAGCCATTGTCTGCGGCGCTTAACATTTTTATAATATATCCGTTTTCATCTCCAGTCACTAACTTGTCCAAAAAAGCTGAGTTACGTTCACGAGAGTGTAGAGAATTGCAAATGTCCACTCTTGCTCTAAGGTTGGTTTCTGTCAAATCATGATGGGACCCATTTTCCAAGTGTTGACACCTTTCCAAGCTGTTGCAGATGGCAATGAACTGTTGAATGGGTTGAATTAAGCTTCTATGCTAGTTTTTCAACTGTTACAGCACAGTCTTCAACAAGTATAGCCAGCAGCAAGTCATCTTTAAACTAAACAGGACGACCTGAACGTGGCAAATCACTTAAGCTGTAGTCACCTGATCTGAACTTCTGAAACCACCTTCGACATTTTCTTTCATTGAGAGACTCCACATCATAAACACTTTGAATGTTTCATGTAGTTCCTGCTGCACTTTTGCCTTTTTTAAACTCGTAAAGCATTATATGCCTAACGTGCTCCTCAGACACATCCATCTTGATTAATGATTTGAAAAAGTGAAGTTGGGTTAGTTATCTTTTATTTGTCTGAATACTTTTATACATGTCCTACTACATATTTTAGTCATTAAAGCCTTTCACAAAGACGGAAATGATGATGCACTTTTTATATTAAATTTTCGAACATTACATATGGGATGACCAAGGTCTTTTCTTTCAAGATAAACCTGCAAACTTCAGAATAGATGACAATCAGATGTGGCAAGGTCTGTAGGATAAGGAGGATGTGGAAGTTTTCCCAGTCTAGCTCTGAGAAAGATGGACACTTTACATCTTTACAGGTGGTTCCATAACTTATCTCATTACTTATTAAATGTCTGATGGGTTCCTTGAAGATAGCATTACTCATTTCTATATAGAAAGCCTGATGGGCTCTTTAAACATAACTTACCTCATTACTGTATTGTGCATCACTATAGAAGTGTAAACTTGGAAAAAATACTGACCGATAATACGACGACTGATGGTTATAGCTAAAAGCTTATTACGTTATAATTAAAGTTGAGTAAAAAATGAAATAAACTGTGTTTAATTTAAAATAATAATAATAATAAACTGTATTTAATGGACACAAAGAAAAATTAACTTTACAGTGTAAAGGAACTAACATAGTTTGTCTGTTTAACAGAAAACTTACAATCAGCAGGTAACAAATGGCAAAGAAAATGAAGACGCAATTCTACAAGTCCTTCCTCTTTCAAGACATAGACAGATCTGTTTAAAACCACCAAAAGTACAACTGATCTATTATACAAGTAGTATAAACCATAACACAATATATGAATGGACCCTGCCAAGAAAAATTGCACTATAATTGGCCGTTGACTTCCACGTATTTTTACACGTTCCAGATTAAAACCTAAGAACAAAAATGTTTTAAATTGACAAGGAAAAGTGGGATCTAACCATGACTATTATTGTGTCTCCACGACCTCACAACAAGCAACGTCTCTTGCGGCAAAAGGACTCAAACAAGGTTCATATTCTGGGTACGCTAACAACTAGGCCACACCCAGACCAGTCTTAATAAGGTGAAGAGAAGTAACCAAATCTAATTCTCAATGGGAAAGATATTATCAACGTGTAATGAACTTAGACTTCCTTTATCTAATTATAGTTTGATAGCCTAAGGTTTATTTCCTGAGACTTATTAGAAAAATATTTGTGGAAGAGATGTTCAAACGTTTAGTTGGTAAAAATGTAGTGAATAAAATAATCAGTTGTAGGATATATTAGGAGTTGTGTATAGTTTTAAGCCATTTATAAGAATTAATTACTTTTTAATTGTAAAATGGAAATCAAAAGTAAATTGGATCAACAGTTCATATTCATAATATTGTTTGAAGCGTTGACTTTGGGAAAAAATCACAATATTTCACTGAATAAAAACAGTTAGTCAGTTGATCTTACTTCAAAGATTTCTCTGTCTCCGATATAGTCATAGATCAAATAGTCACAAATACTGCTGCAGCCCTTGCAAAGTGTTTTGTTTTTATTCCATCTGAAGCAAGTTAATTTTGTATCAAAATTATCTGAATTCTAACTTATAGATGAAGAAATATCTATCCAAACTCTCACTAAAAGTACCAGTTTACCACTCAAAGGTTTCGAAAACATCAAAGGATTTAATGGAATCACATTTTTGGGATACCTTTTTAACTGAGAGTGAAGCTGGAATCATACTTGTGTTATATCATTCTGAAGTACGTTCAGCAATTGAGCTCTGGTGGGTCTCTCGATGGCAGCTTACCTCATTACTGTATAGGTCTGGTGGGTACCTCGATGGTAGCTTATCTCATTACTGTACGAAAGACACGGGTGGGTCCTTAAAGGTAATTTACGTGTAGTGAAAGATAGAAGATATTTATGGATTATTCGAAAATAGCATATTTGCAGTACTGTATAGAAAGAATGGGTGTATCCCTCAAAGGTACCTTATATCATTACTGTACAAAAAGTACGGTGTGTCCCTGAAGGTAGATTGCTTGTAATACTATATCGTAAGCCTGAGTGTGTCCTTGTGTGGTACTTTGTTTACAAAACTTAAAGGTAGCTTGCTTGTACTACTATGTTAAAAGTCTGTGTGTGTTTATCAAAAGAAGTTTTGTTTACAATGCTGCATGGAAACTCTGGGTGAGTCCTTTGAGAGTAACTAGCTTGTAGTATTGTATACATCTCATGGATTCCTTGAAGGTAACGTACTTCATTACTGTATAGAAGGTCTGATGGGTTCCTTGAAGGTAACTTACCTCATTACTGTATAAAAAGTCTGATGGGCTCGTTGACAGTAACTTACACCATTACTATACAAAAGGTATGGTGAATCCCTTGGAGATAACTCATTTCTACATAAAAAGTCTGATGAGTTTCTTGAAAGTAACTTACTTCATCATTGTATAGAAGGTCTGATGGTTCTTTGACAGTAACTTATCTTATCACTACACAGAAGATCTGATGGATTCCTTGATGGTAACTTACCTCATTACTGTATAGATAGTCTGATGGATTCCTTGAAGGTAACTTACCTAATTACTGTATAGATAGTCTGATGGATTCCTTGAAGGTAACTTTCTTCATTACTGTACAGAAGGTCTGATGAATTCCTCGAAGGTAACTTACTTTATTACTCTACAGAAAGTATGATGAGTTTCTTGTAGGTACTTTACCTCACTATTGTATAAACAAGAGCTATCTGCGCTAGCAGTCCCTACTTTTGAAGTGATAAACTAGAGGGAAAAAAACTATTTAACACTTCTCGTCACAAATTATTGAGCTACTTTTTTACCAACGAATAATAGGATTTACCATCACTTTATAATGACCCCACGGACAAAGGGCAAGCATGTTCGATGAGAGTATTCGAACATGCGACAAGCAAGTTACGATTCGAATGCCTTAACAACCAGGCCATGCCATGACAGTCACGAATCCATTTCAGCTGCATTACAAAACTATGACACAGACTTTCAAACCTCCTTCATTTATAGATAAAGGAACACTTGTCTAAGTTAGCAGACCAGACACTTGAACGAAATTTATAGTCTGTGTCTGTCTATCTTCTTCATCATGTATTCTTTCTCTGATGGGTTTCTCAAGTGTTACTCCAGGATTACACGAAAAAGATACTCATATCGTGTTAGTTCCAAAGAAACCATCTTCAACGATTTACGAAGTTTCTTCAAATAGCTAAAATTGTTCATAAATCATAACTTAATGTCAACTTATTTCTTCCTAACACAAATGGACTCATTGATTCTTAGCTAGTTTTTCGACACTAAAGTCATTCCAATTCATTTTTAGCAATGAAACCAAAAATCCACAAAAATCTTACAAATTAAACGACCTCGTGGACTACGTCTTTAGATTCGAACCCTTATACATTACAACCGGATGAACAGTATCACATACTCTACGTTAAAGCCTCTAACTCCAAAGTCCACGTCTACTACAGAACTCCAACTTTTTTTTTTTCGTTGAAGATTTTATCACTTTTCTTATGGATATAATTTTATCCCTGGCTAGAAACGAAATATTTTGCACATGACTAATGTTTATACAGTAAATACGTTTTACTTCTCGCAAATGTTCATACAGTAAACAGGTTTTACTTCTCACAAATGTTTATACAGTAAATATGTTTTACTTCTCACAAATGTTCATACAGTAAATATGTTTTACTTCTCATTTCTACATTAGTCTTACTAATCCTGATGCAACTTCTTGTCTTAAACAATTATTCCAGTAGGTGGCATTTCCGCGCTTTTCATTCCACCTAATCCCTTTCAGTGTTATAAGTTAATATACAGGATCATTGTTTGGATGGTTGGATGGTTGGTTGTAATTAAGTAAAAAGCTGCACAGTGGGCTGTCTGTGCTCTGTCAATCACTGGTATCAAAACCCGGTTTCTAGCGTTGTTTGTTTGTTTTTGGATTTCGTGCAAAGCTATACTAGGGCTATTTGCGCTAGTGGTCTCTAAATTAGCATTGCAAGACTAGAGGGAAGGCAACTAGTTATCACTACCCACTACCAACGCTTGAGCTAATTTTTTTACCGACGAATAGTGGGATTGACCGTCACTTATAACGCTTCCACAACTGAAAGGGCGAGCACGTTTGGCGTGACGGGGATTCGAACCTTCGATCCTCGAATTACGAGTCGAGCGCCCTGGTTATCCCGGGCCTTCTTGCGTTGTAAGTCAGCAGACATACCGTTGTGTCATTGAAAGGCATGCAGGATGACCTACATTACAAGACATTTGAAGACTCATAATATCGTTGCGATTAACGAAACGCTACCAAACTGCTATTTTTACAATAACAATAGTCCCCTGGTAGAACAATAGTAAGTTTAAGGACTTACAATGTTAAAATCCTGGTTTCGAGTGTCTTTATGTGTGTGTGTGATTTTTTATAGCAAAATCACATTGTGCTATCTGCTGAGTTCACCGAGGTGAATCCAACCCCTGGTTTTAGCGTAGTAACTTCGTAGACTCACCGCTGTACCAGCTGGGGACCCCGGATTCGATGCCATGCAGTGGACAGAGCAGAGAGCTCGATGTGACTTTGTTCAAAAAACAAACAACCAATTACAATATCATCGCTCATTCTAAATTACGTTGTTTTATTTCCGTTTTGTAGAAAAAAACTATTTATTAACTAATCTTTTTAATTCCAGTGATCGTATTTTGTATGATATTAATTTTGAAAATTATTTATTTTAATATACCGACATTTTTTTTTAAATCGCTTATTAATTTATATGCCGAAACAATTATATTTGGTGATCTTAATTTCAAACATTTTGACATTTTCAAGCAACTGTAACAGACTAGAGGGAGCAATGAATTATCGTTTAAATTTGTTGGTAATTGCACAATGCTACACGAGGGCTATTTGCGCTATCCGTCCCTAATTTAGCAGTGAAAGACTAGAGGGAAGGCAGCTAGTCATCACCACTCATCGCCAACTCTTGGGCTACTATTTTACGAACGAATAGGAGACCATGAAAGGGCGAGCATGTTTGGTGTGATAGGAATTCGAAATCCGCAACCTTTAGATTACGAGTCGAGCGCCCTAACCACCTGGCCATGCCGAGCCGTTACTTATTTCTATCACACTATTATTGCCACTAGTATTCTTTGTATAAATCTCTTATCATGTAGCGCAAGTTATGAGTCGTACACTGATCTACCAGCAAGTGTTTGGCCTTCTTTCTTCAAAATATCCTATGTTCCTTTTGTCAAAGTGCACTCAGGTCGATTTAATTACTTTAGAACCACGTTTTGACGGTATAAATTATTATCTCATTTTCTACTGTTAGTATTGGTTTTCACAGTTTAAACTTTAAGCTTATGTTAATTGTTAGGCCTATTACTCTACCACAGTTAACTTCGCGCCGAAATTTTCCTTGGCCGTGACTTTACTATCCTCTGTTATTGTTTTTGTGTGCTGTTTCTTGCTCATCTTATACTATTCATATCTTTATTACTAAATCGTCTGCTCGCTATATTTTCTACATTCATAAGCTACAAACACAACTTCCAATAATCGTCTGCTTTTAACTCTCTTATAATAAAAAAACAACAACAGCTAAATAATCATAAAATATTTTATTACAATTTACAGCTCTAACATTAGTGAGATTAGTTTTTAAAACACGTACGACGTTTCGATTACTGTTTTGGATATTATAAAGTACTTTAATATATTCATTCACAAAATAAATTAATTAATAATATCTACACTAAACAATCTTTTATACCATGTCAAGCAGAAACTTTAAGTGTTGATATATATAATACATCACTATACATGTAAGTATTCTTATACAAATACATAATTAAGTAATTAATATGTAATGTCGGGAAATGTATTAAACAACTTAAGAGTAGCCTTCCGTGAGGTACATTTATTTCCGTCTCGCTCGTTCGGTATTTTAATGGAGGTTAGGTTGGTTTGGTTGTTGTTAAAGAAACCTGTGATGTAGTTTTGGGTGATTTTATTTCGTGGTTGTGTTTTTGGTAGGTTCCAACGTGGTATTTTTAAACTACTTACCATAAGGAAGACAATCAACCAACAGCACATGTCGCCACAAGTACTTTGAACTAAATCGTGGAACTGACTGTCAGCATTTTAAAAACATTCGCAGCTGAAACTGAGAAGCACATTACATGTTTGTTTATACAGCAAAGCCACATTGGGCTATCTGCTGTAGTCACCATGGAGAATCAAACCCTGGATATCAACACTGTATGTCAGTAGGCTTACCGCTGTATCACCGAGAACATGAATGTTGTGGTCAACCACTAGCAGTACTAACTTTACAAAATTTTTCGTGGTCGAATAATCTAAGCAAAACAAAAAATTAAAAGAATAAATCACTTATGATTTGCCCCCCGCTAGTACAGAGTACAGTCTACGGATTTACAACGCTAAAATCAGTGGTTCGATTCCCCTCGGTGGGCTCAGCAGATAGCCCGATATGGCACTGCTATAAGAAAAAAAACACACACACACACTTATGAGTTTAGAGTAATATTATATTTCATTATACGTTAACAATGTAGAACATACTTATTTCGATATTAATGGTTAGAGATGTCTTATATGCAAATATTGTTATAAATAGTAATAAATTAAGGTGCGTTAAAAGAAAAATATTAAATATTTTAGTCTCCTGTTGGTACAGCGGCAAGTTTACGAATTTAAAACTCTAAAATCAGGAGTTCGATTCCCCTCGGTGGACTTAGCAGGTAGCCCGCTGTGGCTTTGCTTATAGAAAACACACACATTAAATGAACGTAAATTTGAGGAAACCGAAGTTTACTTATATGTCTTTCCAGGACTTTTCACAACTTTTAAAAGCGTGTTTCTAATCGTTGTGCATTTGTTTTCCTGTAAAACTGGTGCTAGATTTCGAAACTTTCCAGAATAATGTAAACTAAACGCCCGATTCCCCACAGTATTCATATGTTTCACTCTTACTATCATCATAAAGTTCAGATAAAGCTACATATAGTCTTTGATGAAATTAATTTAAATGCTCACTTGAACCTGCAGTACGGTAAACAAGTTTATGCTTTTAAGTCTGTTAATGGTATCAGGTGAAGTTGGATATGAGCCCACGGGAAAACCCGAAATGGATATGACAAACAAAATACACGCGGAATCTATTAGCGCTGGGTCCCAGAAGAGCGTCTTGTTGACAGGTATGACAATTATTGCAGATGTATAAAGTCAATAAAAGAAAACATGCGTTGTCCGTGTTGAACTTTATACGCGCATGGGTCTAACGGTCGATAGTAAATAATTTAGCTCACTCTCTCGACAGATCTCGACGTTCTGAAATATTATTATCTCTTTTAACTTTAAACAAGAGCTACAACATTGTCTGTTTAAGTTTCAGAATATTTTATTAGAGACGCGGCACCTGAGTTTCATCTTATTTCCCGCCGAGACTTTCAATTAAGACTTTTGAACGAGATATGGGGGATTAGAAGCAGATAAATATCATGTCTAACTGGCTCTTGCTGTCAAACTTATCCAAGGCAATTACCTAAACAAAGGCATCGGTTTCGAGCTGATCCCTATGGAACAAAAGGCGATAACAAGTCTCTCTTGCTATTATTGTGGAAAAGGAATACGAGAAAATAATTTATAGTTGACTGGATGGTTACTTAACTCGAAATGATCTGCACTCACAGAATACTGCTTCGTATTGAGCTAAATAAATTTACACGTGTTATGAATGCCACGAAATAAGTTTAGCCTGAATACTGTCTTTGAGTAAGATGTTCATTTATTTACATTTTCTATCTCCGTATTTTTGTTTTGTTTCTTTCTTAAACGAAAAACGTACTGATTTGGTATTATACCTCCCCGGACTGTTGAACGCTGTAGAAGTGTCGAGTGCACACCTGTGTATCGTATTACAAAAAAAAAAAAAAAAATCGAAGCCGGGCGAACCTACAAAAATTCACTGCACTTTGAGCTATGGATGCGTTATAAGAATGACAGTTAATCCCTTAGCGTGAGTGGAGAACGGTAATAACTTTTCTCATAAATACATGAACGATGGTCTTGCTTAGATGCGTGAGGACGTTGATAAAGCAGTGTTTCTATTTCAACGCTTCGTCCTCCAGTGAGAAAAAAAATAAGTTTACGAACTACGACTCTAAAATCTGAGGTTCGATTCCTCACTGTGGATACAGCATGAAGCGAAGCGTGGCTCTGAAGAAACTTAGACTCTCAACAACACACTTATATATTTTTGTCTTTACTTTTTGCACCAATCAAAAACACAGAAATATAATGATCAATTTCGTTTCTCATTAATTTTCACGCGATTCGTTAGTTATTATTTACGTTTCCTCCCCTTCATTACCTCACATCGTGTGACCTAAGAAACCATTAACGAAGCCCAGCTTTGAAAATAGTTAGAGACGAAGGGTAAACAACATTGGACAGAACAGGCTATAAATTACCTACATAAATGAAGAATTAAAAACAAAATACTAAGATGGCGAAGAGAAAAACAACCACGCCCACCCTCGCTAGTACAGCGACATGTCTACGGATTTACAACGCTAAAATTAGGAGTTCGATTCCCCTCGGTGGGCTCAGCGGATAGCCCGATGTGGCTTTGCTGTAAGTAAAAAACACAAGAAAAACAACCGAATGTAGATGGAAGTGTGTCAGACTGTAAGAGCAGGCCAGGCGTGGCCAGGTGAATTAAGGCGTTCGACTCGTAATCTGAGGGTCGCAGGTTCGAATCCCGGTCGCATCAAACATACTCGCCCTTTCAAACGTGACGGTCAATTCCACTATTCGTTGGTAAAAGAATAGCCCAAGAGTTGGCGGTGGGTGGTGATGACTAGCTGCCTTTCTTCTAGTCCTACACTACTAAATTAGGGACGGCTAGCGAAGACAGCCCTCGTGTAACTTTGCGCAAAATTTGAAAACAACCAAAACAAACTTTAAGAGCAAACCACACGTTTGAAATTTTGTATCCTGTGTTTAGACGTTCTTTCCATTCATAAAAACGTTTTCAGGTCAAGTTATATTCAAGTGAAAGCTACGACAATTTTATTCCAGTGTCTCAAACCTAATGGCGTAAATACAAAAGACTGCCCCCCCCATATTTATTTCTCTATAATTGTAGTTACGATTATGGCTGATTCGGGCCCTCTTTTGGTTCGAACACTCCTATAGGTTCGAGGGCTACAAAGGAATACTTTTGCCACTATTCAAATTCTTACCTATGAATATTATTTTTAACTATGTCATACTACACATACATAAAGTATATTTATATATATTATTAATACATAAATTTATTTAAACCAATAATATTATTATAAAACCTAAAGTTACCTGGCCTGACGCCATTTTCAAAGGATAGACTTTAGGTCACTGATAAATCTTGATCAGTGAATACATTGTATTTCACTATCTATAGTTGCAAGGGTGAATATTGCAATTGGGCAAAATAAAATTCCAAAAGGAATACCGTTAACTGGAATCATTGAAGTTGAAGTTGACAGGAAATATAAGATGGGGCCTTCTGAGTAATAATAACAATAATAAAAAAAACTCTGAATCGAAAGAAAGTATTCTTAATGTTTTTCGAAGAGTTCCATAGAACAAAATTTTACGTAAAAATAAAACAACTAAATAAGAATTATGCGAGTTTTGCAGTCAAAACTGCTTATTATTTGGTAAGTATGACCGATATGACTTCCATACGATTAGGTTAAGCATTTCTCTTGTCAGGAAGAAAATGTCGAAGAACATCTGTAATTAACTCCACCCACCCCATATCTGGAAAGGGTTAAGAAGTTGGGTTATTTTCTCATTGCACTGATGAGAAATAGCTTGTACCCAAATATATGAACAGAAGTTGGGTTACTTTCTCACTGCAGTGATGACAAATAGCTTGTACCCAAATATATGAACAGAAGTTGGGTTACTTTCTCATTGCATTGATGACAAATAGCTTGTACCCAAATATATGAACAGAAGTTGGGTTACTTTCTCATTGCACTGATGACAAATAGCTTGTACCCAAATATATGAACAGAAGTTGGGTTACTTTCTCATTGCACTGATGACAAATAGCTTGTACCCAAATATATGAACAGAAGTTGGGTTACTTTCTCATTGCACTGATGACAAATAGCTTGTACCCAAATATATGAACAGAAGTTGGGTTACTTTCTCATTGCACTGATGACAAATAGCTTGTACCCAAATATATGAACAGAAGTTGGGTTACTTTCTCATTGCACTGATGACAAATAGCTTGTACCCAAATATATGAACAGAAGTTGGGTTACTTTCTCACTGCACTGATGACAAATAGCTTGTACCCAAATATATGAACAGAAGTTGGGTTACTTTCTCATTGCACTGATGACAAATAGCTTGTACCCAAATATATGAACGGAAGTTGGGTTACTTTCTCATTGCACTGATGACAAATAGCTTGTACCCAAATATATGAACAGAAGTTGGGTTACTTTCTCACTGCACTGATGACAAATAGCTTGTACCCAAATATATGAACAGAAGTTGGGTTACTTTCTCATTGCCCTGATGACAAATAGCTTGTACCCAAATATATGAACAGAAGTTGGGTTACTTTCTCATTGCACTGATGACAAATAGCTTGTACCCAAATATATGAACAGAAGTTGGGTTACTTTCTCACTGCACTGATGACAAATAGCTTGTACCCAAATATATGAACAGTTTATTTACTGAAATGTATTTTATCTACAGCATTAAGTTGTTGTTGTTTTCTCGTTTGACAATAAAATCTAAAATTTTCTTTTTCACGGACTTTTATTTAGTTTTTGTATCTCGGTCGAAGAGTCACGAGGAAAAACAAAAGAGAACCCTCAATAGCCGCGGCACCTTTAGGTGGTGTTAGAGTAAATTAATCTACGATACTTTTTTTTTCCTTTTTATTAGCTATATTTTTGTGCACCAACAATAGCGAGTGTGGGGCGCACGTGTACCCGATTCGATTTTCTTACTCGTCAGAATCTCTACCAGTCTACCCTCAACATAAAATGATTTCATGCAAGATTAGAATAAATTAATCTAAGAGACCTTGGAAGTGGTCAAATATATTACTTGAGAGTGTTCGACCTCCTGAGCCCAAATGTGTTATTAGACCTCAGATCGGTCAAAAGATGACGGAGTAATAACCTAAAATTTTGTATCAGAAAAATAGAAAGAGCAGTTCTATGAGCCGCTTTGTCGCGACTAAATAAACGATATGTTACGCATGCGCATTACAAAATTCCATTTGTTTCGTGTACTTTACGCTATCATTAAATATTTACTTCTCTTCTCTCCAGACAGATAGCGCTGAAACTCGAGTTTAAATACACGTGGTGGGCACAGTACACATAATCCATTATGAAGCTGTGTGTTTATTTATAAATTAAAAAATATTTTACATACACAAAATCATGTCCTTGTTTCCTCTCTTCTGTATTTCTATCGCTATGAAGCTTTAATTCAACTTATTATGACCAAACTAAAAAAGATAAAAAAAAGACTACAATTAAAGTTGTTCAGTAAATCAGAAAGTAAATACTTATTCTAATGATGTGTATAAAAACTGATTTTCGGTTTGAAATCTAGACTATTAGTGTATAGGAATTAAGTGTATTTGTCTGTTTGCTCTTTCAAATTTTGACGTAGGTGGCGTTGTCATAATACGAGAACTTTTGATACTTTAATCATTCATGGTTTCTTTTTGATTTGGTTTTTGAATTTCGCGCAAAGCTACACGAGGGCTATCTACGTTAGCCATCCCTAATTTTGCAGTGTTAGACAAGATGGAAGGCAGCTAGTCACCACCACCCACCGCCAACTCTTGGGCTACTCTTTCAACAACGAATAGTGGGATTGACCGTAACATTATAACGCCCCACGGCTGAATGGGCAAGTGTGTTGGTGCGACTGGGATTTGAACCCACGACCATAATCATTCATGCAATAAATAAAAACGTTTATAAAAGTAAAACCACATGATTAACGTTCCATTAACTATTTTATTGTGATTTTTCTTCTCGTTAAAGATATATGTAAATATTTACACTGTTGGCCAAAATCGGAAGGCCAATGAACATAAAGACAAAATATGTATTTTGCGCTGTTAGACTCAACCACTTATTTGAGTAGAGCTTCGAAAGATGAAAATAAGAAAAGGGAAATTAAAAATTTAAAACTTTTTTTAGCATTTAATAGGGAAAATGTGAAACTATGAAATTAACCTAAGTACTAGCTGTTCAAAAGATTAAGACCATACCAAAAAGAAGTCCTAAACAGGGTAGGAAATGCCCAACAAGAGGTCTCAGTAGTGAGTTGCACGGCCACCATTGCGAATAACTTCAAACATTCGCTTTGGCATGGTCGATTTAAGCGTTTGCAGAACGCTGGCTGGAATGTTATTCCAAGTGGTGAGGATGGCTTCATGAAGATCGTGCACTGTTTGAAATTGACGTCCATTTCTATAAACTTCCCTTGCCATCCACTCCCAAACATTTCCAATGGAGTTCAATTCGGGCGAACACGCTGGATGGTAAAAAAGAATCACGTTATTCGCCATGAAAAACTCCTTTGTCCTGCGGGGATTGTGGATTGAAGCGTTGTCCTGCTGAAAGATCCAGTTATTTCCACAAAAGCGAGGGCCTTCAGTCAATAAGGATGCTCTCTCCAACATGTCAGCTGCTGTTTGACGCTCTTGTATAACCTGAAGCTCTATTGTTCCATGGAAGGAAAAAGCATCCCAGATCATGATGGAACCTCCTCCACTGTGTCGTGTAGAAAATGTTTCCAGTGTGATATTCTTATCGTGCCAGTAACGTTGGAAGCCATCTAAACCATCCAGGTTACATTTCTTCTCATCAGAGAACAAAACCTTCGTCCACTTTTCATATTGTTCTTGAGCTGCATTCTTCGTCCGTAAGGGCCTTAAACTGGTTTGACGATCGGCTGGTGTCTTGCCGGACAACCCGTCAAATCCTCCTACTCAACGCCGGCAAAATTTTCTTGGGCCGACCACTTGACATTTTCGTTCTGTATCCCTCAGGGTCTTTTAAGAAATTTGCAACAACAGTTTTACTACACCCAATTTCACCAGCGATGGCACGATGAGAGAGACCTTGCTTTTGCAGCTCGACAATTCTGCAATGTTCAAACTCTGTCAACTTTTTAGCTTTTGCCATGTTTTTACCCAATGTAACACAGGAGATGTCAGTGGGAGATGTTGACAACGCTAATGCTTGAACGCAAATGACTAAATTTCGTTACGTGTTTACCGATTAACGCTTCGTTTTCAGAAGAAATGCATATTTCTTCTTTATGTTCATTGAGTTTAAGATTTCGGCCAGCAGTGTAGATATCGAGTAAAAGTAGAATATTCACGTCTTTCAAGCTCGCTTGATATTCCAAATCATTAAATCTGTCGCGCCCTCAGAGGTGTATCCACGAGCTACAACGCCAGAACCCGTGTTGCTCGTGGTGGGCAGAACACAGTGTGTGATGTAGCTTTGTACTTAACTACAAGCAAACTTTATCTTGATGTTTCATTCAGTTATATGGCGTATAACTCGGCTAAACATAAAACTTACAGCCAACAAGTGTGATTAAGCGCAAATATGGTTCTGTTATTAAGTATAAAGCTACGAAGGGCTGTCCACAAGTTCGACTTGAGACCAACAGAACAACAGTTACCAATTCTTTCTTAAATCCTTAACCCTAGAAGATCATCGCCAGAATTTCTTAACACTTCTTTTACTCACAGCTGTTAGCGACAGGGAAATATAAATTATACTTAATATTTTAGTAATTTAGTAAAGTTGGGTTAACGAAAAAGTCGTATAAATGATAGTCGGAAGCTGCTTGGTTAGGCACTAGAATTTAGCAGAAATAGAATTTCGAGGCACTAAAATTCAACAACAGTAGAATTTTGCTGCACAGAATCCCTCAAGGAACAGAAAACGTTGAAAAAATAAAGTTAGTGATTATAAAAAGATTTTCGACTCCCTGCGGTGGACACAGCAGATGTGGCTTTGCTCTGAAACAAGCAAACAAAGCAAATGAATTTAATAGTTCTTTGTCTAAGTTTCCACTGAAAGTGCTTATGGTAAAATGTAACTACTGCTGGTAAAAACAAAAGAGATAAAACAATGGTACCAGAGATGATAAAAATGTCAAGAAATCAATATTTAGTGAGTGTTTTTTCTTCTCGTTGTTCTCCTAAAAACCTTCACGTAAACAACTTGTTTCTCATTGAACAGAATTACATTCAATGTACAAGCCCGGCACGGCCATATAGTTAGAGCACTCTACTCCAAACCTGAAGGTAATGGGTTCGAATCCCTGTCCCACCAAACCTGCTCGCACTTTCAGTCGTGAGGGCGTTATAAAGTTACGGTCAATTCCACTATTCACTGGTAAAAAGAGTGGCCCAAGAGTTGGCGGTGGGTGGTGATGACTAGCTGCCTTCCCTCTAGTCTTACACTGCTAAATTAGAGACGCTTAGCGCAGATAGCTCTCGAGTAGCTTTGCACAAAATTAAAACCAAACCACACCTTAAGGAACATGTTTGGAGGGGCGGGAATTCGAACCCATGATTTACAGATTGGAAGTTTAGCGCTATAACCACCTGGCTATTTTGTGCTTGATAACAAACAAAGAAAATTACACATAAAAAACTTTATTGAAATTTATTGCTGTCAAAAACCTTGATACTTTTTACAATATGACTGTTAAATAGCCTTCAGTTGTCCTCGTTTGTTTGTTTTTTTTATGACGAATAATGACATTCACGACTGACTGACGTGTATGAGAAGGGTTTCGTCAGATTACAGTAGATACGCGTACACGATCCTTATTGTAAACATTTTACAGGCTTACGTAGATTAAAACTCCAATGGATGATTAGACGGATGTTTCGATCTTCATTAGATCAGTGTTATAGAGGGCGAAACTTCTGTTTCTTTATGCTGCGTGACATGTGTTGTGTGAGACAGTGCTTTCGAAAGTTTTCAGCCCGAAGCACACTTTAAAAATCTCAAAATGTTGCGGCACTTTCACGTAAATAAGTTCGTATGACAGGCCTAATGGTATCGCATTCCCCTAACTAAGACAGGCAAAAATAACTATTAAACTGTGTGTGTCAAGGAAAAAAAAATAAATTAAATTTTAAATTTTAAAAATCTATTAAATTATAATAATTTTGTATTACTAAGTAAAAAATTACTTAATAATTGCAAAAATAATTTCTTTTAAATTTCGCGCAAAGCTACCCGATCCTGCTAAATGTTTAGCAGGCTTTTCGTTTGTTGAAGACGTTCTGGGTGTTGAAGCAGTTGGATTTTTCTCACTGCGAGAGTTTTAAAGATTCGCCTATTTGATCAAGTCTGTGTTATTTTCGATCAAATACTCAGTAAAAAACACACGCTAGCCGTCCCTAATTTAGCAGTGTAAGACTATAGGGAAGGCAGCCAGTCATCACCACCCACCGCCAACTCTTGGCCTACTCTTTTACCAACGAATAGCGGGATTGACTGTTACATTATAACATCTCCACTGCTTAAAGGGCAAATATGTTTGGTGCGACAGGGATTCAAACCGACGACCCTCAGATTACAAATCGATTACCCTACCCACCTGGCCACGCCGGGCCGTACGAAGGCTTATAATGCTGTAAAGGGGCCTTCGATGTCTGTGGTGGATACATAACAGATAGCTCGTTGCGTAGCTTTGCGCAAAATTCAAAACAAACCAAACCAAAGCCTCCAGACTTCCCACTGGGCCTCTGGGAGGCTTTACTTTATGTTTTTATAAAACCTACTCTGTGTATGAAGTCGTTCTGAATATATGTGAAAGATACTAATGTTGTAAAAATATTCAGGATTGACTTTGTATGATAATAAGGAAAATGCAGCTGATGTTACATAAGTTATTAATTTATTTCGTTATGGTTAAATAACAGGAAGTAAGTTTTAATCACTGTGTCCCTGAAATAAGGTTGTAAAATAATATAAATTTATTAACATCGATAATAAAAATATGTGTCATTATTTAAAAAAAGAATAATGAAAGTTGAATAGGAATAAAAATGGAAACCAACATAATACGTTTGAAAACACGTTACCGAATCCAGTTAGAGTTTACTATTACTTGAACTCTGCACTTTCTCAACGTAGATAAATACACTAATACAAACAAATGAAACGTTCACAATGGGCTTCATTTCCTAGTCTTTACTTGTGGTTTCTACAAATTGGAATACACGTAGAGCACATTTATGATGCCGTAAAACCCGCGTTTAGACGCATCCGTCCATCCAATAATATCCTAAAGAGAATAGCACGTCATTACAGTGTTTCTAGATCCTGTTAGCTTTTTCTGTTCATTAACAAATACGGCTTGGACGTGACATCAATTTAGCAGGCTTTTCGTTTGTTAAAGATGTTCTGGGTGTTGAAACAGTTGGATTTTTTTCACTGCGAGAGTTTTAAAGATTCACCTATTTGATCAAGTCTGTGTTATTTTCGATCAAATACTGAGTAAAAAAACACACGAAAGAGCTGGGAAAATACGTTAAAGAAGCAAGTGAATTATTATCTCGTTAAACCTTTATTTTACACAACTATACAAATCGGTTTGAATTTCCCGCAAAGCTACAAGAGGGCTATATGCGCTATCCTTCTCAAATTCAGCAGCGTAAGACAAGAAGGAAGGCAGCTAGTCATCACCACCCACCGCCAAGTCTTGGGCTACTCTTTTACCAACGAATAGTGGGATTGACCCTCACATTATAACACACCCACGGCTGAAAGGGAAAGCATGTTTGGTGTGACGGGAATTCGAACCTGCGACTCTTAGATTATGAGTGGAGCTCCTTAACCACCTGGCCATGCTGGGCCTTTTCGAAAGTGAATTTAAAAAAAAAATTATAAACACCGTTTGCTCGTGTATAACGTGACTATTAATGTAAGTTTACAACAGTTTTGTATCTACTTAAACAAAACAGTTGTGTTCAAAATGTTATTTTTTCTTTTGAAGGAGTGTTATCTGCCGAAACATAGCAAAACACTTTAAAATATAAAGAACAAATATGTTTAAGAAAAAAACACATTGTTTCTCAATAAAAGTAAGTAAACTGAAAACAAAAACTATTAAAAATAAATTGAGTTTCGAAACAAAAATACAACATATTTGTTTTAATATTCGTGATACAATTTCTGTTCGTTGCTCAACATAACATAGGTGGCTAGTTCAATTAGAATGTCCTTGTCTTTCTCTTTGGCAAAAATAGATTAAATAAGACTCGGTGAATTAATTTACACGGAATCAATGTAAAATGTCCTTCGGAAGTGAGGTGAAACTCATGTAACAATGCGCCGTAGTTAATTAGTCCCTTGTATTCAATAATAAAACTTGACATTTAATTAAAAAAAACCAACAGTTTTTCAACTATACAATATAATTTTTAACGAGGAATTTTAAGTATTTTTGGTTTTGTTTTATCAAATTTTATAGTTAAATATCACAAGGGATTCACTGAGAACAACGTACGATTACACGAGTATCACTTCTGGCGAAAACCTTACATCGATTGTATTTAAATTAATGGTTCGTGAGCCATACTTGGAACTATTTTCTTAAACACAACAAAATATGCTAAATCTGTTACATATACGTACTCAGGGAGAGAGGTAGGAGTTTCGCTGAATCCGCAATTTTTTGTGATGTAAAAAAAAATTATGCTTATATAGTTACAGGGCAAGTTGCTTATGGAATTAAAAGTTGTTGATGTTTGTGCATTTTTTTAACTTAAATTTCTAACAAAATTGCTTCTTTACTTATTCTTTACAAACTCCATAGAGGGCGTGCTCCTTAGTGTTAGCATATGTTGGTATTTGATATCTTAAAATTATAACAACCCCCCTTTAAAATAAACTACGCATGAGCCTGTGTTGTCCTTTATTATTATTCACATAGCCAAGGCGAAATAAGACAGTTTGTTATGTTCATTAGACATGCTCATGTTATGGAATAAGAAAAGATAACTTATAATATTTTAGTCAGATTGTTTGAAAAAAAAAAAAAAGTCAAGTCCAGTTTCCAGTGCAAGTTACCCTTATCAATAATGTACACAATAATTTATTAATAAGACCGGCATGACCAGGTGATTAAGACGCTCGACTTGTAATCGTGGGTCGTGGGTTCAAATCCCCGTCGCCCCAAACATGCTCACCCTTTTAGCTGTTGGGCGTTATAATGTTACGGTCAATCCTATAATTCATGGCTGAAAGAGTAGCCCAAGAGTTGGCGGCGGGTGGTGGTGACTAACTGCCTTCCCTCTAGCCTTGCCCTGCTCAGCTAAAGACGGCTAGTGCAAATAGCCCTCAACAAATAGTTTATTAATACTTTTTTCTACTTCTCTGACAACTGGCTTAATTTTCAGTTGTTTTGTTGTTGTTCTTAAGGCTGTTTACTTTTTAAATACATTTAGTTGTTGTTTTATTTATGGCTATCTTTGTACTTTTCTTGCATGTACAACGGTTTGGCTGTTTCACCTCTCTATCTGTATACAGGGACATGATCCAACACTACGTATTAAGAACTCTAACGAACCCTTATATCTGGTTTCAAACTCTTAGTAACAAAAGAAAAAACGTGTTGTTATTTAATTTTGTGATAAACACTAATTTTATTCAGTGATTACTTATAAGCCTAACATTTTCTTCCCAAGTCTATTATACAGTCAGTACTTGGAGTAAGATATTATTGAACTTCTGTAGCGATCTATGGTCTAAAGTTTCTTTGCATCACATTTTAATGTGTTCTATTAGAAAGGTAATAGCTTGTCTGATTTTCACGTCCATTAAAATGTAAAATAAAATAACATTGAACTGACCTGCAATATTCAGACATGGATGTCTGTAGTTAGCATAATATGAATGATACACTTTCACTTCAAACTAACAACAAAAAGATAGAGAATTGGAGTTACCCCCGAAACGCATGCGCAGTCTAGCAGTCATTCACCGTAGAGTGTGAACATCTCCGCCGTTTGAACCTATTGAAATCAGCTATTGACGAACATCCGCCGAACGTAAGTGGGTGATATCAGTGTTTTCCTTTTACGGGGTTTTAATGGAACAACGATCCATGTCAAGCAACTTGCTATCTCTAACGAGAATCCTGCTTTGCACGAAGAGATGCGCTCGTGCTTGACGTCATTAATCGAGCTCCCCCTGCGAGATGCCAGCATCTTCTGGCCTACACGGACTTTATCTTGATTGACCAGGTGCTTTCAGGCCTCTGCAGTGGTCACGGTCGACGGTCACTCGTGGCTGGGGGACCCAGATACGTCCAGTGTACGTGCCCCTGGAGACAGACAAACAGACACAGTCCAATAGATACAGAACTGTAGATTTTCGAAAAGTCTGTGAACTTAGCGAATTTCTTAGAGTAATTTGTCAAGTAGAAAACAACGCAATGTTTGACGAAGGAAAAATGTTGCAAACTGCGGAAGCAAAACCGAAATTTCTGAAACAAGGGTTAGATCTCAAACTTCAACTTCTCCTTAACTTTGTTAAGTTTGTTTTGTTTTTTATTTTTGTTAATGCATTGGATTCTACAGCACAGAAATCGTTGTATAGAATCCAATGTGTTAACAAAACAAAACAACAAAACTAAAGTTAATAAAAAGTTCAAGTTTCAGATCTAACTCCATTTCAGAAATTTCGATTTTGCTTCCGTTGTTTAAATTAGATGTACCGAATTTCCTTACCTGCCACGTATGTTAGGCTCGTCCACTCTATTTGTTTGTCTGAATGTTTGTATTAAGACACGAGAGTAACCGTCCCAAATTTTGATAAACTAAATGATAAGCAGCTACTCAGCATCATCCACGGGTACTTTATGAGCTTCTTTAACCTAATAACTGGATTTGACGGTCACTCTTATAACGTTCCTACAGCTCCTAACCACAAAAAGCGATTTTGCGGAAACAGAGTACTAGGCACGGACTGTTAAACTTACAATTCAGTAAGCTAACTATTAGGTCACGCCCAGCTGCCCTCTACTGGGAAGATAATCCAATTAGAATAATTTGATAATTTCTTAACTTCGCGTGCAAACAAATTAACACATGCAAATGATGCTCTCGTTTAACGTCGCTTGTCCCAAGCGTTTATTTTTTGATAAGCCTGAACTTGTCACACTTCGTGCGTACGACAAAAAATGCCCGGCATGGCAGGGTGGGTTAAGGCTTTCGCCTCGTAATCTGAGGGTTACGGGTTCGAATCCCCGTCGCACCAAACATGCAGCCGTGAGGACGTTATAATGTGACGGTCAATCCCACTATTCGTTGGTAAAAGAGTAGCCCAAGAGTTAGCGGTTGGTGGTGATGACTAGCTGCCTTCCCTCTAGTCTTACATTGCTAAATTAGCGAAGGCTAGCGCAGATAGCCCTCGTGAAATTCAAAAAATAAACAAACAAACGAAAAATTAATAAATTAAATTTTAAAACAGCTTCACTATTTAACTAAAGAAACAAGGTCTACTCTCAGGTAAACAAGTTTTGTTTACTCTTTTTCATAGAATTTTGCAATAAAAATAATTTTAACAGATGGGCATGATATTATTATCAATAGGTACAGTAGTGTGTAGTGCAGCCAAAACGACCTGCAATTTTCACAGTGTTATTAAGAGAAGTGGCAGTGTAACAGTTTCCATTTCTTCTGTAGCTCCGTCTGTGGTTATCCAAACTACCACATTTTCCGTTAATGTGCTATACTACATCCTTACTTCACTTACCAAATTTCAAGACAATCTTTTAAGAAGTGGGCGAATTGTGATTTAATTTTTTCCTATATTTTATCTTTGGAACGAAAGTGAAGATATTTTATTTGATAGAAAATCATGCTTAAAGTTCAAGGATTTTTTTTCAAATTTGGTACATTGATAGATCTTTACAAACTACAAATTAGATGCCCAATTTCATCTATATATAAGTTATATGTGCAAAGTTATTCAACGAAAACCGCTCAGAATTTTGCGCAGTGTTATAAGCAAAAAGTCCATTGAACTATCGGTCTGAAATTCTTACCACAACTTCACCTAAGAGTAAATGTTGAACGTTTTTTGTTTCTGTCTTTTGTGTTAAAGACGGCTGATTTAGAACATTAAAACTATAAGATGAAAGCACCTGTAGATACATAAGCGTTGGTTATGCCAAGCAAAGTAGGTTAGCAGTTTCTAGCTCAAATGTCCAAAAGAACCATAACAGTATACTATTATCAATGATTATTCATTGCCAACTTTTAAGAATAAATTTGCTAAGGTTTATAAAATTATCATAATTAAAAAAACTTTAACGTCACGTGATATTACTTTAAACAATTAGCTCAAATAATGACGCTCGATACAGCTGTACCAAGTACATGAGGGTGATAACAAGAAACTGTTTGTCTAGATTCCATGGCGTTATTACAACTATACAAGGGAAGCTAATAACACCATTTTAGAAAAGATACACTGTCATAATATACTTCAAAGAATATTCTTGGTTCTGTAAAGTTTAGATTTGTTAAGATATTAGGAATAATCTCCTAAAGCTAATGTTTGTTTCGCTCGACTGCCACTTTCTTACTTTCTGTGGTCTGTTGGTGTGTATAGTCAAATATTCATGACAATTAATGAAAAACACCTTAAGTGGGGAAAAAGTGCAAAGAGACAATGATTGTGCTCATTAACTAATGAATTAACAATTGCTGTAACATTCTTATCAATGCTATAAGTGTAACTACCACTTTGGTCGCTTACTTTGGTTTCATTCCTTTAAGTCGCACGCTCAATTCCTGTTTAGTTGTACCTTTCATTTCACGCTTAAGATGTTTTTCATTAGATTACAGGTTTGTTTTGAATTTCGCGCACAGCTACACGAGGGCTATCTGCGCTAGCCGTTCCTAGCTTAGCAGTGCAAGACTAGAGGAATAACAGCTAGTCATCCCCACCTACCGCCAACCCTTGAACTACTTTTTATCAATAAATACTAGGATTGACCGTCACATTAAACGTTCCCACGGCTGAAAGGGCGATCATGTTTGAGGCGACGAGGATTCGAACTCGAAACCCTCGGATTACAAGTCGAGTGCCTTAACCACCTGGCTATGCAGAGCCGTGCTTTGTATGTAGGTCTATTTTAGTTTTTTCACTATCATGTTTATAGATACACAACTTTCTCAGTGGCAAGTTTATTTTTAAGAATACAAACACGAAAACGCTTTTAGGTTGCATAATTAATTAATCTCGACCGTCAGATTCAGATTTCGAGACGACTGTCGTAACCACCTAGCTATGCTGGGCTTTAGATTACAGGTAACTGAAAAAACTATTCACTTATGTAAACTATTAAAAATATAGAATGTGCAAATTTGCTCTACTGTACCCTAATATGCTTATGTGAACGTATTTTTAGGCATTAGCTGTTCGTTTGCACACACCCTTGTGTAAATTAATTGAAACAAATGATCATTTTACAATATTTTCAGCATGGCGGCCGGTGTAGGCTCGCTGGACCCGCTGATTTCCTTTAATAGTCATTTTTTTTACACAGATGGCGTCATTAGCTGTGTTTTGCAGTACGGTCGATCTATTTTTGGGATATATGACGAAATTTTGAAGAATAATACGTCGTTCGAAATTGCGTTAGAAGGGCAAGAAGACCAGTCACAAAAAAACTTCTTACCAGCTCAATGAAGAAAAAACTGTATCAATGGGGTCTGAAATACAAGAACTGGACACAAGAACAATGGTGAAAGGTGTTATTCAATGACGAGACTCATTTCTTCGTACAGGGTCAAAGAAGTCTGCATGTTCGCAGATCTCCAGGTGAAAAACTTCGAGAATCTCACATCAATCAGTTCGTAAAACATCCCTTGAAGAAGATGTTTTGGGACTTTTTCAGCTACTGTGGCGTCGGAGGCTTATATATCGTAGAAGGTATGATGCGAGGACCACAGTACATCGTAGCTTTGCAGAGAAGAGCCGTTCCAGAATTGAAAAAGAGATTTTCAGATGGATCTGGCATTTTTCAGCAAGATCTGGCTCCGTGCCACACATCGAAACTTGTGAAGAATTTTATGACTACAACGCGAATATAGGTGCTGGACTGGCCTGGAAACTCTCCGGACTTAAATCCTATTGAAAATCTTTGAGCGATTTGTAAAGAAAGACTTCGGGAAAAACTGTACTACGAAAGATAAGCTAATTGAGTCCATAATTGATGTGTGGTACCACGATCCAAAAATTAGTAAAGATTGCAGTCAACTCGTGGACTCAATGCCAAAGCGTATTAATAATTTTCTGAAAAATAAAGGCGGTCATATGATGTATTAATTTGTGAGTAATTTTTGAATTCTCAGAAATAAAACGCAAAAATTTGAAAAAATCGTAATTTTCCGTCTTGTTTCAGTTACTTTGCACAAGGGTGTATGTGGTACAGATTATAACCATACGTACAGACTACTACTGTATACAAGCAATACTGTAGTATACAATACGGAATGTATTAATACGTCCAGACTACTGCTGTATACATGGGTGTTTGTATAACGAAGTCTGAAACCTTTCTTTCTCAGCAAACTGTCCCTTAGTAACAAAGAGTTTGTTTGAAGTTAAGCACAAAGCTACACAATAAGCCATCTGTGCTCTACCAACCACAGGTATCGAAATCCGGTTTCTAGTCTTGTAAGTCCCCAGACATACCGCTGTTATATCAAACCATCTTGAGTAAATCCTTGAAATATAGTTTGTATGTATATATATATATATATAAACCAAAGATAAATCCAAACTTTCACAATTAAACTAAAAAAAAAAAAAAAGAAGTAATTGTCCATTACCAGCTCTTTATAATGAAAGACCAACTTCAGGTAGCTGGACTTGTCCTAGCTCGCTCGGTCCATACCTGAATAAATTGTCCAATACCAGCTCTTTATAATGAAAGACCAACTTCAGGTAGCTGGACTTGTCCTAGCTCGCTCGGTCCATACCTGAATAAATTGTCCAATACCAGCTCTTTATAATGAAAGACCAATTCAGGTAGCGGACTTGTCCTAGCTCGCTCGGTCCATACCTGAATAAATTGTCCAATACCAGCTCTTTATAATGAAAGACCAACTTCAGGTAGCTGGACTTGTCCTAGCTCGCTCGGTCCATACCTGAATAAATTGTCCAATACCAGCTCTTTATAATGAAAGACCAACTTCAGGTAGCTGGACTTGTCCTAGCTCGCTCGGTCCATACCTGAATAAATTGTCCAATACCAGCTCTTTATAATGAAAGACCAACTTCAGGTAGCTGGACTTGTCCTAGCTCGCTCGGTCCATACCTGAATAAATTGTCCAATACCAGCTCTTTATAATGAAAGACCAATTCAGGTAGCGGACTTGTCCTAGCTCGCTCGGTCCAAACCTGAATAAATTGTCCATTACCAGCCCTGAGTAATGGAAGACCAACTTCAGGTAGCTGGACTTGTCGTAGCTCGCTCAGTTTATAACTGAACAAATTGTCCATTACCAGCTTTGTATAACGAAATATCAACTTCAGGTAGCTGGACTTATATGTTAGCTCGCTCGGTTTATACTTAAATAAATTGCTCATTACCAGCCCTGTATAATGAAAGACCAACTTCAGGTAGGTGGACTTGTCTTAGATCGCTCGGTTTATACCTAAATAAATTATTCATTACCAGCCCTGTATACTGAGAAACCAGCTTCAGGTAGGTGGACTTTTCTTAGATCGCTCGGTTTATATCTGATCAAATTTCTTTGAATAAAACAGAAAAAGGATGGCAGTATAAAAATTATTACAGAAATATTAAAGAAAAGGTTTTACTTTTAGTTAATATTATTGAACATTATTTTATAATAATCTTTTAAAGTGCGAAGGTTGATAGTCTTCAAAGGCAAAAAATAGGGTGTTTGGTTTCTATTATAAGATCATCATGATATCTAATACTAGTATAACTGCCTTATTTTTAAACCATACTGAAACGGTGGACATCGGGAATCTTACGTTTATAAAGTTATCGGGTGGTTTATTTCTATTAATACTGTGATTGTTTGTTTGTTTTTATGTCCAAAGATTGGGGGTGACTTCCTTCCGATAACTGGCTGGAGACAGAAGCTGATATGTTGTGGGTGAAGAACTCGGTTATTAACCCCTAACTGGTTCGTCATCTGCGTTTGGATTACGTCTGATAGGTGAATTATCCCAATGTTTTGGAAGCTCTGGCTATGGACATTTTCTATTATGACTTAATATGACTGGCAAGGACTGTGAATGGTAATTTTATTATAGTTATATATTGCTAATGTAACCAATTATTTACAAGTAATGTAATTTATACTACACGAAATACTGATATATGTATATATACACACACACCAACAGTTTAGTACTAACTGAAGCAAACAAAACAAACATTTATCTTTATCTCATCGGTGAAAGCTCAAAGTATTTGTAACAGTTTCTGTAATAAAAAAATGAAAGTATTTGTACCAGAGTTCTACCACAAAGCCACATGAAAGTTACTTACGTTAACCAACCCTAACTTTAAACTGTTAAAATAGAAGAAAGGAAATTAATCATCAGCATTCAGTGGCGACTACTGGGCTACTCTTACCAGCAGTATTGAATAGTGACGACTACTGGGCTACTCTTACCAGCGGTATTGAATAGTGGCGACTACTGGGCTACTATTACCAGTACTATTGAATAGTGACGACTACTGGGCTACTCTTACCAGCAGTATTGAATAGTGACGACCACTGGGCTACTCTTACCAGCGGTATTGAATAGTGACGACTACTGGGCTACTCTTACCAGCGGTATTGAATAGTGACGACTACTGGGCTACTCTTACCAGCGGTATTGAATAGTGACGACTACTGGGCTACTCTTACCAGTAGTATTGAATAGTGACGACTACTGGGCTACTCTTACCAGCAGTATTGAATAGTGACGACTACTGGGCTACTCTTACCAGTAGTATTGAATAGTGACGACTACTGGCTACTCTTACCAGTAGTATTGAATAGTGGCGACTACTGGGCTACTCTTACCAGCAGTATTGAATAGTGACGACTACTGGGCTACTCTTACCAGCAGTATTGAATAGTGACGACTACTGGGCTACTCTTACCAGCAGTATTGAATAGTGACGACTACTGGGCTACTCTTACCAGCAGTATTGAATAGTGACGACTACTGGGCTACTCTTACCAGCAGTATAGAATAGTGACGACCACTGGGCTACTCTTACCAGCGGTATTGAATAGTGACGACTACTGGGCTACTGTTGCCAGCAGTATTGAATAGTGACGACTACTGGGCTACTCTTACCAGCAGTATTGAATAGTGACGACTACTGGGCTACTCTTACCAGCGGTATTGAATAGTGACGACTACTGGGCTACTGTTGCCAGCAGTATTGAATAGTGACGACTACTGGTACTCTTACTGTTTGACCAGCAGTATTGAATAGTGACGACTACTGGGCTACTCTTACCAACAGTATTGAATAGTGACGACTACTGGGCTACTCTTACCAGCGGTATTGAATAGTGACGACTACTGGGCTACTGTTGCCAGCAGTATTGAATAGTGACGACTACTGGGCTACTCTTACCAGCAGTATTGAATAGTGACGACTACTGGGCTACTCTTACCAGCGGTATTGAATAGTGACGACTACTGGGCTACTCTTACCAGCAGTATTGAATAGTGACGACTACTGGGCTACTCTTACCAGCAGTATTGAATAGTGACGACTACTGGGCTACTCTTACCAGTAGTATTGAATAGTGACGACTACTGGGCTACTCTTACCAGCAGTATTGAATAGTGACGACTACTGGGCTACTCTTACCAACAGTATTAAATAGCGACGACTACTGGGCTACTCTTACCAGCAGTATTGAATAGTGACGACCACTGGGCTACTCTTACCAGCGGTATTGAATAGTGACGACTACTGGGCTACTCTTACCAGCAGTATTGAATAGTGACGACTACTGGGCTACTCTTACCAGCAGTATTGAATAGTGACGACTACTGGGCTACTCTTACCAGCGGTATTGAATAGTGACGACTGGGCTACTCTTACCAGGGCTAATGTTGCCAGCAGTATTGAATAGTGACGACTACTGGGCTACTGTTGCCAGCAGTATTGAATAGTGACGACTACTGGGCTACTCTTACCAGCAGTATTGAATAGTGACGACTACTGGGCTACTCTTACCAGCGGTATTGAATAGTGACGACTACTGGGCTACTCTTACCAGCAGTATTGAATAGTGACGACTACTGGGCTACTCTTACCAGCAGTATTGAATAGTGACGACTACTGGGCTACTCTTACCAGCGGTATTGAATAGTGACGACTACTGGGCTACTCTTACCAGCAGTATTGAATAGTGACGACTACTGGGCTACTCTTACCAGCAGTATTGAATAGTGACGACTACTGGGCTACTCTTACCAGCGGTATTGAATAGTGACGACTACTGGGCTACTCTTACCAGCAGTATTGAATAGTGACGACTACTGGGCTACTCTTACCAGCGGTATTGAATAGTGACGACTACTGGGCTACTCTTACCAGCGGTATTGAATAGTGACGACTACTGGGCTACTCTTACCAGCAGTATTGAATAGTGACGACTACTGGGCTACTCTTACCAGCGGTATTGAATAGTGACGACTACTGGGCTACTCTTACCAGCGGTATTGAATAGTGACGACGACTACTGGGCTACTCTTACCAGCGGTATTGAATAGTGACGACTACTGGGCTACTCTTACCAGCAGTATTGAATAGTGACGACCACTGGGCTACTCTTACCAGCGGTATTGAATAGTGACGACTACTGGGCTACTCTTACCAGCGGTATTGAATAGTGACGACTACTGGGCTACTCTTACCAGCGGTATTGAATAGTGACGACTACTGGGCTACTCTTACCAGCGGTATTGAATAGTGACGACTACTGGGCTACTCTTACCAGCAGTATTGAATAGTGACGACTACTGGGCTACTCTTACCAGCGGTATTGAATAGTGACGACTACTGGGCTACTCTTACCAGCGGTATTGAATAGTGACGACTACTGGGCTACTCTTACCAGCAGTATTGAATAGTGACGACTACTGGGCTACTCTTACCAGCGGTATTGAATAGTGACGACTACTGGGCTACTCTTACCAGCGGTATTGAATAGTGACGACGACTGGGCTACTCTTACCAGCGGTATTGAATAGTGACGACTACTGGGCTACTCTTACCAGCAGTATTGAATAGTGACGACCACTGGGCTACTCTTACCAGCGGTATTGAATAGTGACGACTGGGCTACTCTTACCAGGGAATACTACTGGGCTACCACCAGTATTGAATAGTGACGACTACTGGGCTACTCTTACCAGCGGTATTGAATAGTGACGACTACTGGGCTACTCTTACCAGCAGTATTGAATAGTGACGACTACTGGGCTACTCTTACCAACAGTATTGAATAGTAGCGACTACTGGGCTACTCTTACCAGCAGTATTGAATAGTGACGACTACTGGGCTACCCTTACGAGCAGTATTGAATAGTGGCGACTACTGGGCTACTATTACCAGCAGTATTGAATAGTGGCGACTACTGGGCTACTCTTACCAGCAGTATTGAATAGTGGCGACTACTGGGCTACTCTTACCAGCAGTATTGAATAGTGACGACCACTGGGCTACTCTTACCAGCGGTATTGAATAGTGACGACCACTGGGCTACTCTTACCAGCGGTATTGAATAGTGACGACTACTGGGCTACTCTTACCAGCGGTATTGAATAGTGACGACTACTGGGCTACTCTTACCAGCAGTATTGAATAGTGACGACTACTGGGCTACTCTTACCAACAGTATTGAATAGTAGCGACTACTGGGCTACTCTTACCAGCGGTATTGAATAGTGACGACTACTGGGCTACTCTTACCAGCAGTATTGAATAGTGACGACTACTGGGCTACTCTTACCAACAGTATTGAATAGTAGCGACTACTGGGCTACTGTTGCCAGCAGTATTGAATAGTGACGACTACTGGGCTACTCTTACCAACAGTATTGAATAGTAGCGACTACTGGGCTACTGTTGCCAGCAGTATTGAATAGTGACGACTACTGGGCTACCCCTACGAGCAGTATTGAATAGTGGCGACTACTGGGCTATTATTACCAGCAGTATTGAATAGTGGCGACTACTGGGCTACCCTTACCAGCAGTATTGAATAGTGGCGACTACTGGGCTACTCTTACCAGCAGTATTGAATAGTGGCGACTACCGGGCTACTCTAAACGCTAAAAACCGGGTTTCGATACCCGTGGAGGGCAGAGTAGAGTTAGCCAACTATGTAGCTGTGTGCTTAATTTAAAACAACAACAGTAGCGTGATGTAATTTTCCGTTTTTATAAAAAATAAATTCTCTGAAATTAAAAGGAAATAACAGCTTAAAATGATTGTCCTGAGTCATGATCTACTTCTATATAATTAACATTACGTTAATTTTTTTATAGAAAAAGTTAATATAAAACTACACAGATACCTGAGGGTACTTAACTATGTTATGAGTTCCTCTGCACCATTAAAAGAAAAACTGAATCAAACATAAAGTATGCTTTTCTCTTTTTAACTTACCAAGGAAATGCAAAGTACTTGAATTACGGTACCGAACGATAACCGTTACAAACACAAGTTTATATTATAAAAGCAGCCTGGCATAGCCAGGTGGGTTAAGACTTTAGACTCGTAATCTGAGGGTTACGGTTTCGAAACCCCGTAGTACCAAACATGCTCGCCCTTTCAGCTGTTGGGGCATTATAATGTGACTGTCAATCCCACTATTCGTTGGTAAAAGAGTAGCCCAAGAGATGGCGGTGGGTGGTGATGCATTCCCTCTAATCTTACACTGCTGAATTAGGGACGGCTAGCGCAGATAACCCTCGAGTAGCTTTGCGCGAAATTCAAAAAACAAACAAACAAAACACACTAATAGTGTATTCATGCTCAAAAAGCATGGAATTATTTTTGTGGCAGTCGGTTGCGAACCATACATCATCTTTTTCATAGTTCTAGCACGTTTATCACTAGATTAGTTTCCAATGTATTAAGTATAATATTGTTTTCTTATATTTCATTCAATATATTTAATTAATCCGCGACAAGCTGTGTTATGTGTTTTTATGAGTAAATATTCAGAGTAAATTCCTCATTCTGAATGTTTTTCCGTAAATTTCGTGAACGGTTTTAGCACCAGAATAACGTGTTAGCATGTAAAACAGCATGAGCTGCTGTTTCCATGAATAATTACGTTTGATAGACTCTGTTATAACGCTTCCACAGATCCAAAGTGCGAAGCGAGAATTTGTGGCAACAGACGTGAACCATGAATTCTCGGATTAACAATTTGCCTACTCTCAAGTGTAACTCACCGCAGCAAATACCACAGATTGAGGTGACAACTTTATCATAATGAGTGGAACTAAAGAGAAAGAGAAACTCATGGTTACATGTCTACAGTCGAGTTGTTGCTTTTTTTCGAATTTTGCGCAAAGCTACACGAGAGCTATCTGCGCTAGCCGTCCCTAATTTAGCAGTGTAAGACTAGAGGGAAGGCAGCTAGTCATTACCACCCATCGCCAACTTTTGGGCTACTCTTTTACCAACGAATAGTGGAATTGACCGTCACATTATAACGCTCCCACGGCTGAAAGGGCGAGCATGTTTGGTGCGACGGGGATTCGAACCCGCGCCCCTCAGATTACGAGTCGAGTGCCTTAACCACCTGGACATGCCGGGCCAAGTCGAGGTTCAACCAACAAAAAAATATGACTAATCCGAGTTTCAACCAACAAAAGATATGACGAACCCGAGTTTCAACCAACAAAAGATATGACTAACCCGAGTGTTAACCAAAAATAATATTACTAACCCTCTTCTATTCAGTGTGTGAACTTGTATTCCAAGTTTACCATAAAACACTTTGCTAATCATTAGTGTGGAGTTTACGAAAAAAAACATTAGGAGGTGTATTTAAACAGAGTAACTTGTGACGCTGCGAACACAATATACCTGTGTGTTCAGGTGTTAAATAATCTTTTAACCCTTAAATAGATCTCGTGAGTCACACAAACAACGACTGGTCTTTTCTTGTTAACATTCTTCAATCATGTAGTAGACAACGACACAAACCCATCACAGCGACATTTTGGTTTGTTGTTTTTGTTTTTTCCGGTAGGGGAGGGACTTTTAATCTTTGGACCTTAGTCTCTAGAGGTTCAACAAGCGGTTGTTCCTGTAAAAAGAAGAAAAAAAGAACAGAGATTCCGCCCCGATGACCTCAAGAGTTTAATCTCGTTCCCAGTTCGAGGCCCCCTAGGGACAACTTCAGTTGATTAAGACAGATTCCCATCTTTGAATTCGTCCTCCAATCAAACTTATTGGTTTGTTATTTCTCGTTTCTCTTTATCCCTAAACATTTCTGTTTGATTTTTGTTGTTATTGTTGTTTTAATTTAGTCGGCAACGTGTGCGTGAGAGAGAGAGAAACAAAACGCTGCCACACAGACAACATTGTTTAAATGAAAGGCATATTTTTAATTTTTTTCGAAGATTTATTTCTGATAATAACAGACAGACAGTCCTCAAAACCAAACCCTAAAATAACAACGTAACATTTTACGGAAACATTAATAGTTTGTTTGTTGTTAAGGGCAAACTCGATCGAACGCCTTAACCCACCTGGCCATGCCAGGCCATTTTTGTATGTAAATAACAACGGTTTTAGTTTCATCACTGGTTTTTGAAATAACAAAAACTATATTTACTCGACTCGTAATCTGAGGATTTTGGGTTCGAATCTCGGTCACACAAAATATGCTCGTCTTTTCAGCCATGGAGGCGTTATAAAGTGAGGGTCAATCCTACTATTCGTTGTAAAAGAGTAGCCCAAGTGTTGGCGGTGGGTGATGATGACTATCTGCCTTCTACCTAGTCTTACACTGCTAAATTAGAAATGAATTGCGCAGATAGCTCTCGTATAGCTTTGTGCTATAATTGAAAAAACAAACAAATTTGCCATTTCTGATGCGTCCGGGCAAGATCGACTTCCTTTTAGGGTATGTTAAGTGTGTGGGCATGTATTTTTCTTATAGCAAAGCCATATCGGGCGATCTTCTGTGTCCACTGAGAGGAACCGAACCCCTGATTTTAGAGTTGTAAATCCGTAGACCTACTGCTGTCTCGGCAGTGGTCAAGGTTACGTTATAACTAATAGCTATATGGCTAGGTGCACGGAAATCATTATGGTGTAAAATGTAATTCATTGTTCTATTATAATACTTAAAAATAGTATTCAAAAGAAATTGTTGTTGTTTCTTAGTATACAGAATTCATCAGGTTCGATTACGATAAAGTTAAGAGTTGATTATTTTAACACATCGCCTGCAGAGAATATACTATTACAGATGAGTCACAGCAAGACAAGAATTAATGTTAACCACTTGCAAGTATTATTCTGTGACTACAATAATCCTCACTCGGCTGTCGAGAATCATTCTTGGTATCTTCAGTCTAGCCCACTATCTGAACTATATTCCATCCTTCATTTTACTACTGACCATTGTCTAACCAATCAGAATCAGTCAGTTAGGAGAGAAGTGACGTAGGTATACACACTTGTCATCTAGTTACCGTTAGTGCCTTATTATTATTTTTTTTAAAAAGAAATCAACATAAAATATTACACAAACAGTTTATTTGAAAAAGATGAGAAACACTGAAAATAATAGCGTCTTCTTTCGTTCTAATGAGTTTGGGGTGGTAAGCGAATGCTCTATCGGTTTATAAAACTGGTTTTCCCTCGACTTGTGTCGCTTGTGAAACTGGATTTCCAGGAAAGAACACTGAAACGTTCAGATAACCTAAATGACGACGTTTTGAAGATGTCAAAGTATACCAAAACGTTCAGATAACCTAAATGACGTTTGGAAGATGTCAAAGTACACCGAAACGTTCAGATAAACTAAATGATATCTGGAAGATGTCAAAGTATACCGAAACGTTCAGATAAACTAAATGATGTCTGGAAGATGTGAAAATATGCCGACATATTCAAATAACCTAAATGATGTCTAGAAGATGTGAAAGTATGCCGAAACGTTCAGATAACCTAAATGATGTCTGGAAGATGTGACAATGTACCGAAACGTTCAGATAACCTAAATGATGTCTGGAAGTTGTGACAATGTACCGAAACGTTCAAATAACCTAAATGATGTCTAGAAGATGTGAAAGTATGCCGAAACGTTCAGATAACCTAAATGATGTCTGGAAGATGTGACAATGTACCGAAACGTTCAGATAACCTAAATGATGTCTGGAAGTTGTGACAATGTACCGAAACGTTTAAATAACCTAAATGATGTCTGGAAGATATTACAATGTACCGAAACGTTTAGATAACCTAAATGATGTCTGGAAGATGTGACAGTGTGCCAAAACGTTCAGACAACCTCAGTAATGTTTTGGAAGATATTAAAACATGCTGACGCGTTTAGCAATCATCAAAAATGTTCAGGAAGATGTGAAATCCTACTGAATCGTTTAGGAAACTTCAACGTTTTAAAAAATATGAAAGCATATCATATAAAGTATTAAAGACATTTGAATAGTATAATACGTAAATTCAGACCGATAACTTTTAGATACCCCCATGAAAGTAAGAATAACGAAACGTTCTAGAACCTGAACAGAATTCTTAATCACACCAGTAAACTCCTCATCTGAGCAAACGATTAAACTATAGCATTCTGAACAAAGGTAACGTTAGTTTTTAATATATTTCACCTTTTAGAGTTAGTTACTACATGTAAAATGTGTTTTGTATAACATATGTTTTTATAACGTCAAGTTACAGATCAGTCTTAACACAATCACAGCTCTTCAAATAGTAAACTGGCACAGCATTAAGTCATAGCTCAGTCTTACTAATACAGGTATGTTATAACATTAAATCTCAGTCTTACTAACTACAATGTTATTATAACGTTAAGTAAAACTCAGTCATATCACAGTTTCAGTGCTATTATAACATTAAGTGTGCGTGCATGTGTTTTTCATAGCAATGCCACATAAGGAAGTCTGCTGTGTCCACCGATGGAAATTGAACCCCTTATTTTAGCGTTGAAAATCCGAAGACTTGTCGCTGTCTCACCGGGAGACATAACATTCAGTATTTGTTTGTTTTTGAATTTCGCACAAAGCTACTCGAGGGCTATCCGTGCTAGCCGTCCCTATTTTAGCAGTGTAAGACTAGAGGGAAGGCAGCTAGTCATCACCACCCACCGTCAACTCTTGGGCTACTCTTTTACCAACGAATAGTGGGATTGACCGTCACATTATAACGCCCCCACGGCTGAAAGGGCGAGCACGTTAGAACATTAAATAAAACACAGTCTTACTACGGTCACAGTAGTGTTATAACATTAAGTCTCAATTCAGTCTTACTATAGTTACAGTAGTGTTATAACATTAAATTAAAGTTCAGTTTTTCGTTAGTTACAATGGTATGTATAACGTTAGGTATGTTTCAACTGGTATGTGATCATTTAGGGTACAGTTCTGATAGATTATTGGGTGATCTTCATTCAGTAATAGTATTTGTATAGTAACATAATAGGACAACTAGATTTCAAGATTTGAACTAGAAAATATCCCAGCTTTTGCGCTGTTACTAACAAGATAATGTTGCATATCTTTTAAGACTGAATTTAAATTATTGTAAAAGTTAGAGATTTTTACGCTTTGAGTGTTTTACTTCTTTAGTAAACAACAAATAACCTGGTTGTTGAGTAAATATATAGTTCGATAACCTGCCACTAGATGGCAGGACATCACAACGGGAGTTAAATTGCTGCTTTGAGCTTGTTTGTTTATAGTTAAATACAAAGCTACACAAAGGGAAATGTGTGCTATGCCAACTATAGGTATTGAAACTCGGTTTTTAGCCTTGTAAGTTTGCAGACAAATCACTGTGCCACTGGGGAACATTTCCATTAAGCAGGTTCTGTATAAGGATGTGTGATCTTGGTCCATAAATTATTCATATTTAGTAGAATATATTTGTTGTTACTCTTGATTAATGTTTCTTCCCTTTAAGTTTATGATATTCTAAAACTATTGTATAGATCACAAGAAAATGCTGTTAAGAACTTTGTTATAAAAAAACATTCCCAAAAGGTAACGGGGTCTGTTGAGTGCTCGGTTTTTTTTTCTCTCTCTCTCTCTCTCTCTCTCTTTCTATGTATATATCTAAAGCGCAAAAATTTGTGTCTGTCTGTTTGTCCGTTATCTAAGCACTTCTAGGTCGCTAAGCCAATCACAAACAAACTTTGTGGGTTGGTAGTTTAGAGAAAGAGGCAAGTTAACCGGGGTTAAGAATTCCCATTGTTCCTGTCGTTGAGTATTCATTATCTTTGACGTTAACTACATTCATAAATGGAGCCACGTCCTTACACCAAAAATGCAGCATACACACGGGCGACTTATATACGTCTGATAGAGCTCTAGCGCTTTCTACAGAGAAATGCAATGAAAAAAATGGCCGCCACTACTGGAATACTAAATAACAAAAGGGGAACAACCGTGCATGGAAACTGTTTTTAGTTTCAGAAATGTGACAGTGAAAAATACAATTGGGGAAGATGTGTGGACATGAAATGTTTGCCTTAGAAATGTGAAAAACAAATTGGGAGTCACTATGAACAGAAACTGTTTCTTTGCCTTAGAATCATGAAAGTTAAAAACAAAATATAAATAGCTGGTGAGTTGTTCCATTCTACTTTTATTAAAGTACTGTTTTACAAAAGTTGTGAGAAGATAAACTATATGGCATTATGATTGGTTTCCAGCAACCTATAGAAGACAAAGAGACAAAATTATGTGACATTGTGCTTAAATTAACTGCAAGGGAAAAGCAGAAACGACTGTAGCCTGAAGTTGAACATGAAAAAAAATACACTGACCTAAAGAAGACTTATATACATTCAGATGCTCTCAAGTAGGTCTTTCACAAGTGAACACCTTCTCATAAAAGTAACTCAACAACAGTGTTTCTTAATGAACGTTCATATTACCATGAATCTCTTTTATTTTCTCTCCAAGTTACCAACATTTACCACTAATTTTTCTTCATTCTATTTGATTTATTTTTACCTTCTCCTAACATCATCAATAAACTAATTCTATGAGATTAGTTAGGGTTTTAGTTTATTAATATGAGAGATGTAGTTTTACATCACACAGAAAGCACAACTCTCTAAATAGTTTGCTATGGGAGTGTTTATGAAAATCTAGGAAAACATTAATTTCTTTGAAAAAAAAAAGCTTTAGTAAACAGTTATACAGGTGACTTTGAGAAATTTAAAAGAATTAGAAATATGTCTTACAAACATTAAACGAATATATGAAGTATCAGATTAATAAAGGATATTATGAAACTAGATAAGTTTTAAAAAAGACAAATAAAATGTTATACGACTGTTAAAGTATCATATTAGTAACATTTTCTGAATACTAAAACATTAAAAAAAATTAACTCAAACAACATTGTTTCATGAACCTCTTGGTCTGATGTACCCTTTAGTTACCTGTACTACAAAGAAACCCTGGGAACTTGAGCATTTGGGAACACTTGAGACACTGCAATGCAACAGGTGAAAGAACATAAGTAAAGGGCACATTTTAAAATAAACAGACAAAAATCCCAGAAACTAAGTCTTTGACATTTGATAAAGTGATCTATATACATCAAGAGTAAAATTCAGATGCTATAATCCAAGCAGTGTGAGCAGAATTCTTGGTTAGATTTAGTTACTACTGAACCCAAGGATGTTGTCGTTGGGAACGTCCACTTGGGGAAAGGTGCGGAAAGCATATGCACACTGAACTTTACATACATGGTCTTCTAAAATGGATTCTTTGGAAAATGTGGAGGCTAGGTGAAAACAGTTATTTATCCTTAGTGACTGACAGAGTGGCTGAAAAAGAAAGGTTAAAAGAAATTATTAGATTAGTTATTTGTGCATAAAGATACAAGATAAAACATTATTTTAAAGTCCAGATATAAATTTATGTTTTGTTCAACTAAATACCAAGTTATTTACAAAATTATGTATACAGTTTATATTTCAAATTCTAGAGACAATAATAACAATTGTGTTCTTCATACTAGTCATAAAAATAGATGCATTCGACTCGTAATCTGAGGGTCGCGAGTTCGAATTTCCGTCGCACCAAATATGCTCGCCCTTTCAGCTGTGGGGGCATTATAATGTGATGATGAATTCCACTATTTGTTAGTAAAAGAGTAGCCCAAGAATTGGCGGTGGGTGGTGATGACTAGCTGCTTGGCGCGAATTTCAAAAACAAACATAAAAATAAAAGTATTTTAATATTTACATGCAGATATAAAACCTTAAGACTAATTAAAAACTCATCTAAATTTAATCTTTAGACACGTGAACAGCTAAACACTGATTCAAAACTTTGAGCTGTAAAAATAATAATAACTAAAATATTCATCCAAACATGTAAGCTGTAAAGATAAGAAAAATAAAAACACTCATTCAAACAGTAAAGCACAAATAATTGACAAATTTCTAATGAAAATAAGAATTTTTCACACTAAACACCAGAATGTACAAATAAAATTCATCCTTTGTAAATCTGACCATAACCGAAAAAGGTCGAAACGTTGTTCACTCCTCGACGTAAAAAATTTTCTCAACCCAAACGAGCCGTTTTTACATATATATTTCTCTGCAAGTGGGTTTTCTCAACATCACTGAAAATTCACCCTTATTAAAAGTATATCCAGTAGAAACTTTTATATCCGCTTGTGGCACTACCTTGTGACAAATTAAGGAAGTAATTGTAATACTTGGAATATGTGAAAATACTTACGGGTTTTAGAAGCTAGTCTGTTTGTTTTTTATAGAAGTTATAAGTATAAAAAAGTAATACTATATTACACCTCAAAATTAGCCACTTGTAAATCTCAAGCACTATCACTCTACGTTCTCTTCCAGGCCAAATATTCATAATTTTAAAGTTAATATAATTTTGATATACATGTGAAAAATTAGTGATTTTAATGTTAAACAACACCACACATAAAATTTATTAAAATATATCCATGAAGTCACTGTATACCATATTAAAGCACCAGGAACACTGGAAAAGTAAAAACTACAACAAAACAGCATGAATAACACACGTAATAAAGAACACACTAAAAAGATTTTATAAACTCATTTTCACCTCTTTGTTTATTGTTTTAACAGCTAAAAAGTAAATTAAACTGTTAATTTATTTATACTACCTTCTTAAATAGGCCACTAGTCATTAAATTTTAAAAGAATAGGTTTTTACCCCTTCTTTAGTGCAAGTACACATCACACATGGAGAAATTCTCTCAGCAGTTCCCACATCGATGGTGACGTGGTCTACAGTACAAGAAACCCGTTCTTTCCACTGGTCAAGGTCCATAGAAGGAAGACTTGAGCATTTCATTCGTGGATTTCTGGTGAAAGACACACGATTTAAGTTCAATGAGTTAACAGAAAATACTTAGTAACCTAAAACGCCAGGACCTGTAGAAACAAGTTTAAACATCAAGTTCTTCAGAAAGTACTTTAGTTTCACCTAAGGTTCTCTAGAAATATAAGGCCTCCTTTTTAAATTGCATTTTCTAATAAAACTTTGTTCCAGAAGAAGAAAAACACCTCTGAAAGAATGTCTAAATATATCATCGCATATAAATTTTTTTATTAAAATTTTAAAATTAAAGAATAAAAATGGAAAATATATCTTACCCTTTCAATTAAACCTAAAAAGTCTAATTGATTAAAAACTTGCACAGGATCGAAAAACGCAAGTTGATCTGTTAGAAAACATGGAGTAAGTTTATGGTAAAACAAAATTTATTTTACCTAAAAATAGAAAATAATAAAATTAAAAGCAGATTTCTTTGTACAAAGCCTTAATATATTATAAAATATGTAAATTAACTGAGAAACATTTTCCAGATAAAGTATGTTTCATTTAGGAGTTTGTTTGAGTTGAGTTTTTTCACTCGGTGTAAAACAACTCAAAAACTTTCTGCTCTACTCTCCGTAATTTTCTTTAATTTGAAACAATAAACTAAAAGGAAAGCAGCTATGGAACAGAAATCACAACTAACTTTTACATCACTCTAATTCAGGAATTCTCAAACTATGGTAGGAGGTGCTAATGTCAGTAGAACATGACACAACTGACTTTCCCCCTATGCACACACAGCACTATTCTCACTTATGACTTATCATTTACCTCACAGACTTGCTAATACTTTCTTCCCTTAAAACTGAAAAAAATAGAACCACATATTCTTTGAACGTGCCAGAAAAACAATTGCATCTTTGGCATTAATGGATAAGTACATTAAAAATATGATTGTTTTTTTCTTAATGGGTTTTTATCTTTTTTTTAAAAAATTAGACCTGGTTTTGTAATAAAAACAAACAAAATGTGGTGAGCCTAAAAAGTTTGAAAACCACTTCTCTAACTGGTTTGAATATCACTTTTATAATGTTCCAACATCCCTGGAGTGTGGAGTACCTTTTATCTTATCATAGCAACAAGGCATGAACCATGAGACTTTGAATTCATAATACTGCTGGGCCATGAAACTCCTATTCGAATTGTTTAAAAAAAAAAGTTATTATTTCACTCATTTTTACATAAGTCTGAGCTCAGCATGGCCAAACGGTTAAGGCACTTGATTCACAATCCCCGAGTTACGGGTTCGAATCCCCATCACATCAATGGGAGCATTATAATGTGATGGTAAATCCCATTATTTATTGGTAAAAGAGTAGCCCAAAAGGTGATGATGACTAGCTGCTTTCCCTCTAGTCTTACACTACTAAATTAGGGATGGCTAGTGCAGATAGCCCTCGTGTAGCTTTGGACGAAATTCAAAAAATTCTCCCTTTTATAAGTTTGTAATTTTAATTTTTTTAATATATGTAAAGTTGATCACTGTTAGACCTCTCTCTCTCTACTTTTTTTTTTTTGTATACTTGCTCTTATTTTACCCACTTGAAAATTTATTCATGCTTCTCCTGTTCATTTATTGGTCTCGTTTGTTCATCTACACCAGATGGTTTAATTTTGAGCACTAAACACCATAAATCTCATTGTACTTATAACTAGTCAAAATACACAACGAGATATAGTGGCTAAACAGTTCAATCAGAGTAAAAGTAGCAGTTTCTAGGCTAGTAATTACATGGAATCAAATTGTCAGTAACTTACTCCATCTGCTACTTGAGTTGCTTTATCAAAAATTATAAAAATAAATGAAAATACTGTATATATACACTGTATTCCACAACCACAGATTTATAAACTTTACATTTAGTTTAATTTTCTCTTTAGTTTGTTTGTGCATAACGCCAGCTCACGACTAGTTAGCTTTATTAAATTAAAATGATTTACAAAGTGGGACAAAAATGACTGACGCTGGACGTTGTAGCTTTTGTCTGGATTGCTATAGCACACAGACATGTGTAAATTAGTGTCTCTCTCTACAGAAATAAGTTGAACAGACGTTTTTTCCAAATAAGCAATAACTGTCCCACATGCGAGTCATACAACTTTATCAAATAGTAGCAACTAATAGAAAAACAAGCAAAAAGAACTGAATATTTATATGTGAGACACTCAAAAAAAAAAAAAAAGAACCCAGAAAACAAACTGGATATTACTTAAAACCTTGATAAAAATGTTGGGATTTATAACAAATCAGAGTTTGTGTTATGTCATCAAACATCAAACAAATTTTTGTAATTACTTTTGAAAGTTAAGTTTTTCTTTCTGGTTATTTTTATGAAGGTGATTTGCAGAGTTTCAAGCTTTTGAAGTTTAAATTTGTCATGAGCACATTTTGTTCTATTAGTGAAAACTAAAATAAATATTTTGTTTTGTTTTTCAATATCCCAGTATTAAATTCCTAATTTCCAAGTATTCTTGCTGTATAATAAAGGATTCATTATAGCACAATTATTAAAAACACTTCTTATACCAAGATACAAGATTCTAAAGATCCGACAATATTGTTAGTTTTCACACTGACCCCTACTGGGTTTTTCAAGAAATGAAAATTTCCCCTTCTACTAATCTTATTTACTTAATAACTTTCACTCTATTGTCTGACAATTTTTACAAAGTTAACACACAAGAAACAGCTGTTTAGTTTGATCCAATTAATAATATAACACATATTAGTATGACAATGCACTACTTGTATATAAAAGACATGTTTTGTATATGTCTCTTTTCTGACTTGTAATAAGCCATATCGGAGCTTTTCCTGTGCATATAGATACTACTCTCCTCACTTATAAACTCACCCCATACCTACATAGACTCACCAGTATTTTATTCGCTTAAAATACTGTAATTTACATCATTTTCATAAATCTGAAAACTTGGTCCTAAACAGCACTTCTTTTGTGTGTTCACTTTTTACATCTTCACTAAGGACAAAACATACTACACAAATGTTTTTGTAAGTTTATTAAAGGAATATGGAAGAGCCACATTAACAAAATTTAAAAAACAAAATCAAACTTACAAGAATGGATCAGGCAAATCAAAAGCCGACCGTTGAATAGAATCAACCGTGTCAGTGTTGTCACAAATGACTTTAGCAAGGGTAACCTTTCTTATTTGTGTCAATTGTGCTAGAAGAAAAATCACTAATCATTATAATACATATTAAAAATTAAGCCAGAATGGGATTTTTTTCATACTTTTCTCTTACTATTATTTCAAAAAGAAGCTTTCCAGCCTAAATTTCATATAAAGTGATAGTGGTTTTAAATGTTGATATGTTGCTTTAAACTAACTCTAATGCTTAAAATAAAAGAGCAGATTTTGGTTTATGAATTACCTCTAACACATGCAAGAAAGTGAACCACATTAACGTTTAACATTAATATTTGCACCAACCTTCTGTATATCGAACTAAGGGATTGTTGCTTTCATACCAGAAACGATCACATTTCTTGAGCAACTGAAACTGAAGACCAAAGATACATCCAAATGTTGGTCCCACCAGCCCACCATGAAGAGGAGTTTCTGCTAAACCCCCAGAGAAAAGATCGATGTTATCAACATGGCTGAAAAAATGAAAAAGTGAGAAAGTATGTAGAATTAATAAGTGAGCTCTAGTGACTGACTATGTTCTTTATAAATTTACAGTGTTGTAACTATGGAATAATTCTTTGTACATACAACCAGTGTTAAAGCAAAAAATGTCATATGAGAAATATTTTTTCACTCCCAACTATTTATCCCATTTTGTAAATATTTCCCTGTTCTTTTTATTTTGTTTCTCATGTTTTTCATGATGATGAGAAACTCACTTTGAGTAAAAACGTATTTCAGTACAGTTGGTATGGGTATTACTGATAAAGATCGAAACATTGTTCTCTGCTTTATTAGTAAAAGTGTTAATACCCATGCCAGACGAACTGAGATACATTTTCCTCATGCCTTATTAATATTGTAACAATGTACACATTATGATACTTATTAGTCTCAAAATATATGAATATGACTTCTACATCTTAACCCAACATACATGATTTCAGTCCAATGAAACAAGCCCATATCGGAAAAATAATTTTGACACTAACTCCAAAACTACTAGTATATCTTCATGAAATGTGACAAGCATTTAATAAAATGTACAAGACTGTTGTACAAGAAAATCAGATGTGTTACAAATGTCTTTGTACTCAAGATATGTTTGTGAATTGATGACATCAGTTTGTTTCAGACTCTGAGAAGTTGGAGTGCAACGTAATATTTATTTAAAGAAATGCAACTGAATTTACAAACTGTATTATGAGCAGAAGTGGTTTTAGACTTCTAGTGCAGTGCTTCAAAAACTGCATGCCATGGCACAACGTTGTACTCCTGGAGGGTCTCAGCTGTGCTGTGGAATTTTGCAAATATTAAGCAATTTTTATTTTGTAAAATAAATATTTAAAATTTCCATTTTGATGTATTTTCTCCTTGATACACAGAACAGCAGTAATTTCTGCCTGTCTTAGTAATGGAGGATGCCAATAGACCTGCTGTACAGTCTTACATGTGTCACAAAAAAATTTTGTTGAAAGTGTGCTGAAAGCTGAAAAAAACTTTGGAAAGCACTATTTTAGAGCCTCCAAAATACATATCTACAGTTTTTCAGTATCTCTCTATACTGTATCTTGTGTTTACATTCCTCTGAAAGAACTGTCACTAAATTAGCAATGTAAAATGAAGAGTTGATAACTCCGACATCAAATACATAATACTACGTCACGTGGCACTCTGTAACAGATCATGGCATGGGCACTTTGACCTCCAGCTGTGCACCTGAGTTTAATACAGAATTCTGTATCATTCAGATACAAGAAACACAAGTTAGAAAATGTAAAAATTTGTAAATTTGTAAAAATGTAAAAATATTTAAACAAATATTAAATTTTATTTTATACATTTTAACAAGGTAAAGAAACCATTAACTTAACATATAACTGGCTACATTACAAACCACAAATTTAAACACATGTTGGTAAGACTGCTTAAAATACATACTCATAAACATTTCTAAGTCTATCAATGATATTCAGTGGAATTTCTTCCCTGAGGTCATCAAACGTTCTAGCTCTTGTCAAGTTACAGACTTCCCGATAATCATTATACGGGCGGAGACCATGATCACGACCACGCTGTAAATTGAGGGCTGCTAAGTCCATTCCAGAAAATGGAATTCTCTTATCTTCAAACAGATGGTTGGTTACTTCTTCTGTAATGGTATTATCTAATGTCTCCATACTACTGGTCACAAGGCCACGCATAATATGGTCAATAGCTTGAGCTAGAATATTACCAAAGCAATAAAATAATAAATTAATGTCAAAGTTGAAACTTTGAGAGTGCCTATTAAATGAGAAAACCATTACAAGTAAATTAACTAATATATCCACTGAAGTTTACCACACAAAAATATGATTTCAATATGAAATACTAAGCTTAAAGTATTTTGTCTCAAAATTCCATGACTGGACTTCATATTTTGCTCAACTCCCCACAATGATACTTACCAGCATATAACATATCGGTATTGAAAAAACCATTCCTTAATTTCAGTGGGTCTCTCAACACTCTGTAATCATGACCCATCCTTTCCAAGACTGGCTTAATTAGACTGTGTCCAAAACGAAAGGCTGCAGTAGCAAACTCATTCAAAACAGTGGGATTACAAGTGGGGTCATAACCTTCATAGTAGCCTTCATTCAACAAGAATAAGTCATACCGGTGAACAAAGTTTCTGCCTACAATCCTTGGGAGGAACTCATTATAGGAAATGTGTTGTATCATAGCCGATACAATACGGCGACCTGGAGAAATTAATACATTTATATAGATATAATGTTTATTTAAAGATAGCACTGCAAACACAGGTATAATTTACCTATGATATAACATTTACAAATGAATTTATCTCGTGATGAGTAAATTTTGTGTTGGAAATAATAATGCAGTTTTCTGAAATCGTTTTAACTAAATGTTAACAATGTTTTCTATTTTTCTCTAAGTTATTTGCAGTTAAATTACTTAATTGAAATATATACTGGAAATATTCCAGTATGTATTCCCAACATGTCAATAATTTAATTTATGTTTCGGCTACCAAATTTAAAATATTTATTCAATGTAATATGGTTAATAATCACCGTATTATTGTGATCTTCTAGAGCAAAACTATCCATTGTTTTACTCACCATTCTGATAAATTTGTTCATCACTCCAGTGTGGATTTACTTGTTGCAGATAATTTACAATCCTGTTGTGTTCCCTCATCATGACTGTGTGAATAGCAGCTAAAGCAGGTTGTTCACTGGCCCTAGAGTCACCTGGAACAACGAGATTGTAAGGAAATAAACTATCTATACACTATGCAAACTACCTACATAGACCAGAACTAAAACTTAACTCAATGAATAATGTTGCTAGTTTAATATATCAGTCTAATTAGAAGCATGCATGTCACAAAATCAAAACTTATAATAATTAGAACTTATCAAGCAATACTTGTTGTTTTCTTTTTTTTCTGTAATACAAATAAAAATCAACTAAATATTGATCCATTTTTCAAATTATTTAAAAAATACTGTTAATTCATGGTTCCTTGTGATATTAAGAAAGGTATTCCAGCAACCTGTAAAGCACTGATTAGAGAACCAAAAACATTTACAATATTTTATGCAGCTTAAAGTAATTTAATAACGTTAAAATTTTCAATATCTATCCAATTCGTTATATATATACTTCTTCTGTGATTTCAACAGTTATTCTAATTTATTTTTCCCAATTTAATTTCTGTTCACAAATTATCTATATATTGAGGTACGTTTTAGTTCACTGTTCACAAATTATCTATACACTGAGGTACGTTTTAGTTCACTGTTCACAAATTATCTACATACTGAGGTACGTTTTAGTTCACTGTTCTTATTTTATTTATAGAATAATCCAAATAAAAAGTAAGAATCATTCACAATGATATCTGATCAAATACTGGAATAAAAGTATTGTGATACAAGAGATGTTGTTTTCTCTCTCATTAAGATTCAAACCTGTTCCAGTAAGTTAGAATGTTCTAAAGAACATGTGAGTAGAGATGAATGATTTTTTGAATAAAAGAGCATGCTTCAATTAATCATGTTAGTTTGTAAACAATTTATGACCTATTTTATATCTACAAAAAATAGAAAAAATGAATTTCAGAAATCTTCTTGGCTAACTATTAGTGTTCCAGGTTTGACTACATTCTGTCAAACAAGAGGTAGTCTAAGTTCATGAGTCAGAGTAAAAAAAAAAAGATGGAAAACCCTTTCTTTTTATATTAAAAATGAGCAAGTACAATGTTTAATTTTTAAAATTAATGACTGAAATCAGGTACATATTTAAGGAATATTCTTATTTTTCACATGTACCAATTTTAAATTCTAATTACACATTTTGAGCAGTAACATTTAACTTCCTCTCGTCTCTATGACAATTGATATTTGACCATACTATAGAAGACACAATTACACATGCCTTATGTTTTGCCTTTTAAAATTTTATCATATAAACCCCATGGACTAGCATGAATATTGATGGAAAAAAATAGTTTTAAAAGTTTATCTTCATCAAGATGCATAACCATGTATAACTTGCAGTCAATCGATCACACACACACATTATTAACATAATTATTTAACATTCTGTTTTTCTTTCAGTTCTTTACGTTTTTGAGTTCCTATTCAAAAAACAAAAACGATTTGCCTCGGAAGTCGTATCATAAAGTGTATAAAGTTAACTAATTTCCTTTGTATTTAGGTTTCATTATATTTTGTGCACTGTGGAATCTATTGTTTGAAACTTATATTTTCTTAGACAGCATAATTGTTCTTAAAAATTAAATAACTAGAAAGTAAAGATTTTTACATATAAAAATTGAATATTAAACCACTTATACACACTATACACTGCAAGTATAAACCATTTACCAGCTTCAAAACATAACCCAGAGGGCGCTCGGCATTCCTTATGGGTTGCTGTCTGAGGCAACAAGTCTTTTCCATTTAATGGATGACGAGTAACATTTAAACCTCCACCAATGAAAGACCTTAACATCCGAGCTTCACATTTGTCTGACCCGTAAACTTGGGATGCATCAACAAAGGCTGTTACCTGATTTAGCTGTTCCCGACGACCTAAATTTAAAAAAAAAAACTGCACATAAATATCAATATAAAAATTCATGACAGCTTAATCTTACTTAGACATCAAATAAAAGTGTTAGATTCAAAACTTCTAAAAATTACAAACGTCAAAAAAAAGGTAAAAAAAATTCAAAATCATTAAACTTTGACTCTCTTTAGCCATAGTACTGAAGTAGGAAGAAACATTCTACAGTAGAACAAATATTGATAATATTCAAACAAAGATTCAAATGTTATGTTTCAGGAATTTATAAAGTCTTCAAATTTTATATTAACCACTGATTCATATTCACTGACCAAGTGTTAGCTGCCCAGAGAGTGACCGTACAAAAGATATACAATTTGGTCGACCAGTAGTCAAGTTGACAGGTGGATAATAAGGGTCATTGTTGGGAATGCTTATCGGTAAGCACTCTGGATGAACTTTAGTAGAAGAATCACAATCTTTACAATTCAGAACTGATCCTTTAAAACCTACAAAATATATAATATGAGCATATTTTGATATACTTAAAAGCTTTGAAACAAACTAATACTAGCAAGATTAGATTACTGTACTAATCTACCTGGTAAGTAATAGATCTGAGGTTCAGATCCAAGAAGAGTAAATAGGAAAAAATAACACTGAAATTACCACAAATATACGACAAAACGTTTAAAAACTACACTTTATAACCATTATATTTTTAAGAAACAAAAACCATAATTGAAAAAAATTATGTTAAAGTTGTAATGAACCACCTTTGCTAACACATCACATGGATTCTATTTTGCCAAACTATTTTTTCTGGTGTGATTTCTTTTAACTTTTATCTAACAAACAAATATATTGTTATAATTCCATTAGCTGTTCTTGTTTTTGCACTTCTTTAACTCAATGGACTTTTTCCTGTCATTTGAAATGCATATTCAACTTTATGGTTGGATAAAAAAACAAGGCTTAAGTTCAAACTTCTCCTTGCACTCCTGGTGACTCACATTCATCAAGATACAAAATGGATTACGCTAACTTTCAATACTATTTTTTTTCAAAATATTCGAACTTAAGTATCACAATTATGGAACTTTACTTGCCAAAATATTGATCTGGTGAACAAAATAATACAAAAAAATTACCACATTATACTTAACTATACAATGTAGATCCACTAAAACACATACAGCAGATATGCTTACAGGTTAGTTTAGCTAACTGCTTGGTTTGGAATATTTTGAATTTTATGCAAGATTGCTTGTGGGATATCTGAACTAGCCATCCCTAATTCTGAAGTGACAGATGCAAAATAAGGCAGTTAGTCAACACTATTCACTACCAACAAACTGAATAATGATCATACTCACATTATCACATTTCAACAGCTGAAAGAGTAACCATGTTCAGTGATGGGGACTCAAACCCATAATTTGCAGATTGCAGATCAAGTGCCTTAACCACAAGGCTATGCATGCCCTTAAATAATTCCAGTTATTGTTGTTCCAAAAGAAAAAAACTTATAAATTCTAATGAGATGATGTTCTGAAATTTAAACAGTGATAACACAGGTGAAATGCATGGTATTAAAAATACTAATAACTTTTTCAAGTAATGATGGCAAAAAAGCCTACAAGAGTAACTAAATGTTATTACATTTTTCTTAGTAATTATTCAAACGTAGCTACATTAATCTATAGTATTAATGTTTTAGGATGTTAGAAATCACTGAAACATATAAAAACTGGCCACTTTCTTGGCTACTGAAATGAAAAAGACATTAAGACTCCTTCTGTAGTTTACCTTCATTCATTGGGGTAAAGGTTATGTCATGGTCTAAGAACTGACCCCATTGCATCACCATCAGTGAATAACGAACATGTGGGGCACTCACATCATAATGTACTGTGGTTGAAATTACTCTGGGACTTGGAAGTGGTGTTCCTTTGATGCCCTCCTTTCTTGGTTCACTCATATCTTAAAATATTTAAAGAGTCAAACAACATTCCTGTTTTTATTTTTAATGTAAAAAAATGTTTTGTCAGTAAATGTGACCTTTGTCACCTTTGTGAAAAATACTATAGATATTATAAGTTATGCAGTGTCACTTCTCAGCTTTCTGATGTAAAAATATTTATTTAAATGTATAATGTATACATAATTAACTCATCATCAATGATACACAAAAATATCTGGTGGATTTTATGATATAATTACAGATATAAACATTCATCACATTTTCTATTACATACATAAAATCATAAGAGTGTACTAGCAAGCAATGACATGTTATTTTCTAACAGTGGCAGCGACTTACAATTTGTTTCTTATCTTTTTCTGTTTATAATGAACTACTTTCACCTCTTTCCACCATTTTGAAAGTTTTTTTATTTCTTACCTATTTTAAGTACTAGTTGCACAACTTCTTTTCACTTGGACCTCAAAATGTGCAACATAAATCAAATCATTTGTAATTCCTCCTTTTGAACATAAGTGTAGTATCACATATAGGAGTATGCACATTACTCAAATTAATTCTGAACCAATTTTGAAATAATGTAATTAGTTAATAATGCTCTGCTTCCCAATATTGAAACTAATTATATTAGACCTCACACCAGATTGTTTATTCATATTAATCAAAAATCATATGAGAAAAATTGTGATGCATCTTATAAAACTGATGTCAAGTTAACTTTAGTTTCAGTCAGAGACGTAGCCCATGATTTTAATGTTTTGTTTTTCAGCACTAATAGTTTATGACTTACATAAAGTCTAATTATTACTTTCTTTAATTACTAATTTTAAAACATTACAGCCTTCTTTATATTTCGACCAAGTAATTTATGGTTAGAGTTTAAAGAGGTTGAAGTTTAGAATCTTAATAATTTTTGTATATTTCCATAAACAAGTATTAAAAAGGAGATGTTAACAATAGATGTTCTAATAAACATTGTTCCACTTAACCTAAATCTAAAATCACATGTGTTTAAGAACAATGCCAATCAAAAAATATTTTGTTTTAAATTACTAAGATTGTTATAAATCTATCAATCGAACCATCTCCTTCATAAATTGTTATAATGTTCCAAATAAAAGTCTTAATACGTACCTTTCTATGGGTCAAAATATGACAAACTAGTGTCTGTATACATAACAAACATGGATAATAAGCTGAGCTTAAGTTATAAGATCTTATACAGAATTTAATAATTATTTCAAATATTAGAGAAAAAATTCTTATTTTAATTTCAGACAACAGTGACGGATATTTCCCAGATATGTTAAATGTGAAATTTAAAATTACTTAAATAGAAATTTAACAAAACAATAACTTGGGTCTGTACAACTTTTTAGAGTTACCTAGTTGTACAATAATATCTAAACAATTGTTCATGTGCTTTACGTGCAACCTGTTGATGTGTCAAGCACATACTCACCATCATGATAACTAGGAGGAAGTAGTCGGTTAAAGATTCTCAAACTTTTACCATATTCTGGATTATTGAGGTTATTACACCAGCCAGTAATGGTCCTAAACTTAGTTGTATGGTCACATGGCAGTGTTTGTTCATCACAATCAAACACTTTTGGAATGTCCAGAAAGTCTTGGACATCGATGTTAGGGAGTGCTATCATTAGTTCTTTTATGTTGGTGGGAGAGCTGTTACTATCTTCTTTGTCTCGTTGGTTACTAAAAGATTCAATAACTAACTAGGATTAGCCAAAAAATGTTATGCTAGCTAAACTGGCAGTTTGTTTACAAAATCTGTAATTTTACAAAAAACGCATTTAGATACAATTGTTGCACAACATTTTTTTTAACAGACTTAATAATATAATCTTATATAAGATCAAAATGCTTAATACTACTACAAACTTTAACAACTGGGACATATATGAAGGTTAATATGTGTTGTGCAAATAAAAAAAATTACAGAACAGCATCTCAGGTCATCATCACTTCAATACATACAAGTCTTTGTTGTGCATATGTATTCTTACATTACCACCATGAAGTTTTATAGCATTCATAAACTTAGTTCCCTCTCTTAGATTCATTAATGGCAGTCTTAAAAAGTTTATTTCCATTTTTCAGATGGTTAAATGTTTAACTCAAATTATGAGAAGAATAACTCTCATGTATGAAACAGAAATTGTTAACTAATAAATATGCTGAATTATGCATTATGCAGATTCAAATATGAGCCGACAACAACAAATTCACTAATCACATTCACTACACAACTAATCAGTTTTTAAAAAATGTATTCCTGCTTCTTAATGCAATTTTTTTTGTAAATAAATTGTTGTTTACGCTTGGAACCAATGTTAAAGTCTGCTAAGGGTATATTACTTCCTGTCATAAAAATGCAGCTAAATGGCCCCCTGCTAAATTTTTCACTCACTACTTTTATGATTACACCATCAGTTTTTTGCACTTCTTTTCATTGCTACCATTAATTTATTCAAAGCACTACCATGAAAGAATATTTCTTTACCTGCTTAGTATGTTTGAAACAAATCCCTGTGAAGCAAACTCCAGAACAGTTGACTGGTTGGAGATCTGCCGAGCTTGCCGCTTTGGACGAAGAAATCCTAGATGTGCTGCTTCTGGACTTTTGTCATCTGCAACACCTACATCTAGTCCAAACATCAAAAACAAAAATACTGTCAGAGCTGAGAAGTTTTATTAAAGTCGTTGTAAGAACAGCTAACTGTAAATATAAAGCCCTCATATTTAATTGACTTTACTGTTAAAAGCTAGAAACCTTTTTGATTGGAAGTTACAGGATTTATTTAAAATTACTTCAAATTATTAGTACACCACAACATACACATACATTCACTTCCAGAAGATTATTTGAACGATATGTTTTTATATAACTTAAACAGCTATCATGGCCCTGGAGTACTCATCAAGGGATATCTGCCCTACTAAGAATGAAAATAATAAACCAGTTTTAGCATATATCAATCATATTTATTTACATTTTTACCTCTCTTGCTGTACGCTAAAAACTTGAATTTTTATGTACCTCACTGGAAGAAATATTTTTCATCTAATGCCTCTCATCTCTATATATGACAAGAGGAATAATGTGACAGGGTAGAAGGAAACTGTATGAACAAGACAACAACAGGAATAATGTGACAGGGTAGAAGAAAACTGTATGAACAAGACAACAACAGGAATAATGTGACAGGGTAGAAGGAAACTGTATGAACAAGACAACAGGAATAATGTGACAGGGTAGAAGGAAACTGTATGAACAAGACAACAACAGGAATAATGTGACAGGGTAGAAGGAAACTGTATGAACAAGACAACAACAGGAATAATGTGACAGGGTAGAAGGAAACTGTATGAACAAGACAACATCAGGAATAATGTGACAGGGTAGAAGGAAACTGTATGAACAAGACAACAACAGGAATAATGTGACAGGGTAGAAGGAAACTGTATGAACAAGACAACAGGAATAATGTGACAGGATAGAAGAATATTCTATGAACAAGACAACAGGAATAATGTGACAGGATAGAAGAATATTCTATGAACAACAACACAACAGGAATAATGTGACAGGGTAGAAAGATATTCTATGAACAAGACAACAGGAATAATGTGACAGGGTAGAAAGAAATTCAATGAACAACAAAACAACAGGAAAGATGTGGCAGGGTAGAAGGAGATTCTATGAACAAGACAACAGGAATAATGTGACAGGGTAGAAGGAAATTGTATGAACAAGACAACAGGAATGATGTGGCAGGGTAGAAGGAAATTGTATGAACAAGACAACAGGAATAATGTGACAGGGTAGAAGGAAATTGTATGAACAAGACAACAGGAATAATGTGACAGGGTGAAGGAAATTGTATGAACAAGACAACAGGAATAATGTGACAGGGTAGAAGAAGATTCTATGAACAAGACAACAGGAATAATGTGACAGGGTAGAAGAAGATTCTATGAACAAGACAACAGGAATAATGTGACAGGGTAGAAGAAGATTCTATGAACAACAAGACAACAGGAATAATGTGACAGTGTAGAAAGAAATTCAATGAACAACAAGACAACAGGAATAATGTGACAGGGTAGAAGAAGATTCTATGAACAACAAGACAACAGGAATGATGTGGCAGGGTAGAAGGAAATTGTATGAACAAGACAACAGGAATGATGTGGCAGGGTAGAAGGAAATTGTATGAACAAGACAACAGGAATAATGTGACAGGGTAGAAGAAGATTCTATGAACAACAAGACAACAGGAATAATGTGAAAGGGTAGAAAGAAATTAAATGAACAACAAGACAACAGGAATGATGTGGCAGGGTAGAAGAAAATTGTATGAACAAGACAACAGGAATGATGTGGCAGGGTAGAAGGAAATTGTATGAACAAGACAACAGGAATAATGTGACAGGGTGAAGGAAATTGTATGAACAAGACAACAGGAATGATGTGACAGGGTAGAAGAAGATTCTATGAACAACAAGACAACAGGAATGATGTGACAGGGTGTAAGGAAATTCTATATATGTTGGTACCTTAAAAACTAATTCACTGACAAGGAATTTAGTTACAAAAATGACTATGTTATTAATAAAACCATTACAAAGGTTAGTAAACCATACAGCACTCATCTGAATTCACTGATTAATAAATAAAAACTATCCATAATTACCAGTTTCAACAATATAATATCACAAATGTTTCTTTGTAATATAGAAACCAGTTAACACCGATCTTCTTCAGAGCTGACTTCTGACAAACACAACATGTTTAGGGAAATTCAAGTGTACAAAGACAAGTTAAATCTTATGGTAGTAATAGCAGTCTACTCTCTCACTAACAAAGAAGTTCCTTGTCAATATTTTCAGAATTCTTCTACCACCAAATAAACTAGATTATAAAGAAGTGACAAGAAAACTTATGTACACTTTGAACAAAATGAAGCATCAGCGTAGCTATAGGAATTTTTAGTGCTTAAAAGTTTTCATTTCCTGAGTACTGATAAGTCTTTTTGAAACGTAGGTCTAAATCTTACTATCATTAATCATGACTAGCTTCATTCTCTAATTGAGACTCTAAAATTAAAGAAATACCAAAGGATACAGAACGTATATTGAGAAACACATATTAAACTTACTGTTTCTGAAACTTTCCCTCTCAGCGTGAGAAACACATATTATACATACTGTTTCTGAAACTTTCCCTCTCAGCATGAGAAACACATATTATACTTACTGTTTCTGAAACTTTCCCTCTCAGCATGAGAAACACATATTATACTTACTGTTTCTGAAACTTTCCCTCTCAGCATGAGAAACACATATTATACTTACTGTTTCTGAAACTTTCCTCTCAGCATGAGAAACACATATTATACTTACTGTTTCTGAAACTTTCCCTCTCAGCATGAGAAACACATATTATACTTACTGTTTCTGAAACTTTCCCTCTCACCATCAGAAACACATATTATACTTACTGTTTCTGAAACTTTCCCTCTCACCATCAGAAACACATATTATACTTACTGTTTCTGAAACTTTCCCTCTCAGCATGAGAAACACATATTATACTTACTGTTTCTGAAACTTTCCCTCTCAGCATGAGAAACACATATTATACTTACTGTTTCTGAAACTTTCCCTCTCAGCATGAGAAACACATATTATACTTACTGTTTCTGAAACTTTCCCTCTCAGCATGAGAAACACATATTATACTTACTGTTTCTGAAACTTTCCCTCTCAGCATGAGAAACACATATTATACTTACTGTTTCTGAAACTTTCCCTCTCAGCATGAGAAACACATATTATACTTACTGTTTCTGAAACTTTCCCTCTCAGCATGAGAAACACATATTATACTTACTGTTTCTGAAACTTTCCTCTCAGCATGAGAAACACATATTATACTTACTGTTTCTGAAACTTTCCCTCTCAGCATGAGAAACACATATTATACTTACTGTTTCTGAAACTTTCCCTCTCAGCATGAGAAACACATATTATACTTACTGTTTCTGAAACTTTCCCTCTCAGCATGAGAAACACATATTATACTTACTGTTTCTGAAACTTTCCCTCTCAGCATGAGAAACACATATTATACTTACTGTTTCTGAAACTTTCCCTCTCAGCATGAGAAACATATATATACTTACTGTTTCTGAAACTTTCCCTCTCAGCATGAGAAACACATATTATACTTACTGTTTCTGAAACTTTCCCTCAGCATGAGAAACACATATTATACTTACTGTTTCTGAAACTTTCCCTCTCAGCATGAGAAACACATATTATACTTACTGTTTCTGAAACTTTCCCTCTCAGCATGAGAAACACATATTATACTTACTGTTTCTGAAACTTTCCCTCTCAGCATGAGAAACACATATTATACTTACTGTTTCTGAAACTTTCCCTCTCAGCATGAGAAACACATATTATACTTACTGTTTCTGAAACTTTCCCTCTCAGCATGAGAAACACATATTATACTTACTGTTTCTGAAACTTTCCCTCTCAGCATGAGAAACACATATTATACTTACTGTTTCTGAAACTTTCCCTCTCAGCATGAGAAACACATATTATACTTACTGTTTCTGAAACTTTCCCTCTCAGCATGAGAAACACATATTATACTTACTGTTTCTGAAACTTTCCCTCTTAGCATGAGAAACACATATTATACTTACTGTTTCTGAAACTTTCCCTCTCAGCATGAGAAACACATATTATACTTACTGTTTCTGAAACTTTCCCTCTCAGCATGAGAAACACATATTATACTTACTGTTTCTGAAACTTTCCCTCTCAGCATGAGAAACACATATTATACTTACTGTTTCTGAAACTTTCCTCTCAGCATGAGAAACACATATTATACTTACTGTTTCTGAAACTTTCCCTCTCAGCATGAGAAACACATATTATACTTACTGTTTCTGAAACTTTCCCTCTCAGCATGAGAAACACATATTATACTTACTGTTTCTGAAACTTTCCCTCTCAGCATGAGAAACACATATTATACTTACTGTTTCTGAAACTTTCCCTCTCAGCATGAGAAACACATATTATACTTACTGTTTCTGAAACTTTCCCTCTCAGCATGAGAAACACATATTATACTTACTGTTTCTGAAACTTTCCCTCTCAGCATGAGAAACACATATTATACTTACTGTTTCTGAAACTTTCCCTCTCAGCATGAGAAACACATATTATACTTACTGTTTCTGAAACTTTCCCTCTCAGCATGAGAAACACATATTATACTTACTGTTTCTGAAACTTTCCCTCTCAGCATGAGAAACACATATTATACTTACTGTTTCTGAAACTTTCCCTCTCAGCATGAGAAACACATATTATACTTACTGTTTCTGAAACTTTCCCTCTCAGCATGAGAAACACATATTATACTTACTGTTTCTGAAACTTTCCCTCTCAGCATGAGAAACACATATTATACTTACTGTTTCTGAAACTTTCCCTCTCAGCATGAGAAACACATATTATACTTACTGTTTCTGAAACTTTCCCTCTCAGCATGAGAAACACATATTATACTTACTGTTTCTGAAACTTTCCCTCTCAGCATGAGAAACACATATTATACTTACTGTTTCTGAAACTTTCCCTCTCAGCATGAGAAACACATATTATACTTACTGTTTCTGAACTTTCCCTCTCAGCATGAGAAACACATATTATACTTACTGTTTCTGAAACTTTCCCTCTCAGCATGAGAAACACATATTATACTTACTGTTTCTGAAACTTTCCCTCTCAGCATGAGAAACACATATTATACTTACTGTTTCTGAAACTTTCCCTCTCAGCATGAGAAACACATATTATACTTACTGTTTCTGAAACTTTCCCTCTCAGCATGAGAAACACATATTATACTTACTGTTTCTGAAACTTTCCCTCTCAGCATGAGAAACACATATTATACTTACTGTTTCTGAAACTTTCCCTCTCAGCATGAGAAACACATATTATACTTACTGTTTCTGAAACTTTCCCTCTCAGCATGAGAAACACATATTATACTTACTGTTTCTGAAACTTTCCCTCTCAGCATGAGAAACACATATTATACTTACTGTTTCTGAAACTTTCCCTCTCAGCATGAGAAACACATATTATACTTACTGTTTCTGAAACTTTCCCTCTCAGCATGAGAAACACATATTATACTTACTGTTTCTGAAACTTTCCCTCTCAGCATGAGAAACACATATTATACTTACTGTTTCTGAAACTTTCCCTCTCAGCATGAGAAACACATATTATACTTACTGTTTCTGAAACTTTCCCTCTCAGCATGAGAAACACATATTATACTTACTGTTTCTGAAACTTTCCCTCTCAGCATGAGAAACACATATTATACTTACTGTTTCTGAAACTTTCCCTCTCAGCATGAGAAACACATATTATACTTACTGTTTCTGAAACTTTCCCTCTCAGCATGAGAAACACATATTATACTTACTGTTTCTGAAACTTTCCCTCTCAGCATGAGAAACACATATTATACTTACTGTTTCTGAAACTTTCCCTCTCAGCATGAGAAACACATATTATACTTACTGTTTCTGAAACTTTCCCTCTCAGCATGAGAAACACATATTATACTTACTGTTTCTGAAACTTTCCCTCTCAGCATGAGAAACACATATTATACTTACTGTTTCTGAAACTTTCCCTCTCAGCATGAGAAACACATATTATACTTACTGTTTCTGAAACTTTCCTCTCAGCATGAGAAACACATATTATACTTACTGTTTCTGAAACTTTCCCTCTCAGCATGAGAAACACATATTATACTTACTGTTTCTGAAACTTTCCCTCTCAGCATGAGAAACACATATTATACTTACTGTTTCTGAAACTTTCCCTCTCAGCATGAGAAACACATATTATACTTACTGTTTCTGAAACTTTCCCTCTCAGCATGAGAAACACATATTATACTTACTGTTTCTGAAACTTTCCCTCTCAGCATGAGAAACACATATTATACTTACTGTTTCTGAAACTTTCCCTCTCAGCATGAGAAACACATATTATACTTTTCTGTTTCCCTCTCAGCATGAGAAACACATATTATACCTGTTTCTGAAACTTTCCCTCAGCATGAGAAACACATATTATACTTACTGTTTCTGAAACTTTCCCTCTCAGCATGAGAAACACATATTATACTTACTGTTTCTGAAACTTTCCTCTCAGCATGAGAAACACATATTATACTTACTGTTTCTGAAACTTTCCCTCTCAGCATGAGAAACACATATTATACTTACTGTTTCTGAAACTTTCCCTCTCAGCATGAGAAACACATATTATACTTACTGTTTCTGAAACTTTCCCTCTCAGCATGAGAAACACATATTATACTTACTGTTTCTGAAACTTTCCTCTCAGCATGAGAAACACATATTATACTTACTGTTTCTGAAACTTTCCCTCTCAGCATGAGAAACACATATTATACTTACTGTTTCTGAAACTTTCCCTCTCAGCATGAGAAACACATATTATACTTACTGTTTCTGAAACTTTCCCTCTCAGCATGAGAAACACATATTATACTTACTGTTTCTGAAACTTTCCCTCTCAGCATGAGAAACACATATTATACTTACTGTTTCTGAAACTTTCCCTCTCAGCATGAGAAACACATATTATACTTACTGTTTCTGAAACTTTCCCTCTCAGCATGAGAAACACATATTATACTTACTGTTTCTGAAACTTTCCCTCTCAGCATGAGAAACACATATTATACTTACTGTTTCTGAAACTTTCCTCTCAGCATGAGAAACACATATTATACTTACTGTTTCTGAAACTTTCCCTCTCAGCATGAGAAACACATATTATACTTACTGTTTCTGAAACTTTCCCTCTCAGCATGAGAAACACATATTATACTTACTGTTTCTGAAACTTTCCCTCTCAGCATGAGAAACACATATTATACTTACTGTTTCTGAAACTTTCCCTCTCAGCATGAGAAACACATATTATACTTACTGTTTCTGAAACTTTCCCTCTCAGCATGAGAAACACATATTATACTTACTGTTTCTGAAACTTTCCCTCTCAGCATGAGAAACACATATTATACTTACTGTTTCTGAAACTTTCCCTCTCAGCATGAGAAACACATATTATACTTACTGTTTCTGAAACTTTCCCTCTCAGCATGAGAAACACATATTATACTTACTGTTTCTGAAACTTTCCCTCTCAGCATGAGAAACACATATTATACTTACTGTTTCTGAAACTTTCCCTCTCAGCATGAGAAACACATATTATACTTACTGTTTCTGAAACTTTCCCTCTCAGCATGAGAAACACATATTATACTTACTGTTTCTGAAACTTTCCCTCTCAGCATGAGAAACACATATTATACTTACTGTTTCTGAAACTTTCCCTCTCAGCATGAGAAACACATATTATACTTACTGTTTCTGAAACTTTCCCTCTCAGCATGAGAAACACATATTATACTTACTGTTTCTGAAACTTTCCCTCTCAGCATGAGAAACACATATTATACTTACTGTTTCTGAAACTTTCCTCTCAGCATGAGAAACACATATTATACTTACTGTTTCTGAAACTTTCCCTCTCAGCATGAGAAACACATATTATACTTACTGTTTCTGAAACTTTCCCTCTCAGCATGAGAAACACATATTATACTTACTGTTTCTGAAACTTTCCCTCTCAGCATGAGAAACACATATTATACTTACTGTTTCTGAAACTTTCCCTCTCAGCATGAGAAACACATATTATACTTACTGTTTCTGAAACTTTCCCTCTCAGCATGAGAAACACATATTATACTTACTGTTTCTGAAACTTTCCCTCTCAGCATGAGAAACACATATTATACTTACTGTTTCTGAAACTTTCCTCTCAGCATGAGAAACACATATTATACTTACTGTTTCTGAAACTTTCCCTCTCAGCATGAGAAACACATATTATACTTACTGTTTCTGAAACTTTCCTCTCTCAGCATGAGAAACACATATTATACTTACTGTTTCTGAAACTTTCCCTCTCAGCATGAGAAACACATATTATACTTACTGTTTCTGAAACTTTCCCTCTCAGCATGAGAAACACATATTATACTTACTGTTTCTGAAACTTTCCTCTCAGCATGAGAAACACATATTATACTTACTGTTTCTGAAACTTTCCCTCTCAGCATGAGAAACACATATTATACTTACTGTTTCTGAAACTTTCCCTCTCAGCATGAGAAACACATATTATACTTACTGTTTCTGAAACTTTCCCTCTCAGCATGAGAAACACATATTATACTTACTGTTTCTGAAACTTTCCCTCTCAGCATGAGAAACACATATTATACTTACTGTTTCTGAAACTTTCCCTCTCAGCATGAGAAACACATATTATACTTACTGTTTCTGAAACTTTCCCTCTCAGCATGAGAAACACATATTATACTTACTGTTTCTCAGCATGAGAAACTTTCCTTACTGTTTCTGAAACTCTCAGCATGAGAAACACATATTATACTTACTGTTTCTGAAACTTTCCCTCTCAGCATGAGAAACACATATTATACTTACTGTTTCTGAAACTTTCCCTCTCAGCATGAGAAACACATATTATACTTACTGTTTCTGAAACTTTCCCTCTCAGCATGAGAAACACATATTATACTTACTGTTTCTGAAACTTTCCCTCTCAGCATGAGAAACACATATTATACTTACTGTTTCTGAAACTTTCCCTCTCAGCATGAGAAACACATATTATACTTACTGTTTCTGAAACTTTCCCTCAGCATGAGAAACACATATTATACTTACTGCATTTCCTCTCAGATGAGAAACACATATTATACTTACTGTTTCTGAAACTTTCCCTCTCAGCATGAGAAACACATATTATACTTACTGTTTCTGAAACTTTCCCTCTCAGCATGAGAAACACATATTATACTTACTGTTTCTGAAACTTTCCCTCTCAGCATGAGAAACACATATTATACTTACTGTTTCTGAAACTTTCCCTCTCAGCATGAGAAACACATATTATACTTACTGTTTCTGAAACTTTCCCTCTCAGCATGAGAAACACATATTATACTTACTGTTTCTGAAACTTTCCCTCTCAGCATGAGAAACACATATTATAATTTACTGTTTCTGAAACTTTCCCTCTCAGCATGAGAAACACATATTATACTTACTGTTTCTGAAACTTTCCCTCTCAGCATGAGAAACACATATTATACTTACTGTTTCTGAAACTTTCCCTCTCAGCATGAGAAACACATATTATACTTACTGTTTCTGAAACTTTCCCTCTCAGCATGAGAAACACATATTATACTTACTGTTTCTGAAACTTTCCCTCTCAGCATGAGAAACACATATTATACTTACTGTTTCTGAAACTTTCCCTCTCAGCATGAGAAACACATATTATACTTACTGTTTCTGAAACTTTCCCTCTCAGCATGAGAAACACATATTATACTTACTGTTTCTGAAACTTTCCCTCTCAGCATGAGAAACACATATTATACTTACTGTTTCTGAAACTTTCCCTCTCAGCATGAGAAACACATATTATACTTACTGTTTCTGAAACTTTCCCTCTCAGCATGAGAAACACATATTATACTTACTGTTTCTGAAACTTTCCCTCTCAGCATGAGAAACACATATTATACTTACTGTTTCTGAAACTTTCCCTCTCAGCATGAGAAACACATATTATACTTACTGTTTCTGAAACTTTCCCTCTCAGCATGAGAAACACATATTATACTTACTGTTTCTGAAACTTTCCCTCTCAGCATGAGAAACACATATTATACTTACTGTTTCTGAAACTTTCCCTCTCAGCATGAGAAACACATATTATACTTACTGTTTCTGAAACTTTCCCTCTCAGCATGAGAAACACATATTATACTTACTGTTTCTGATGAAAACTTTCCTGTTTCTGAGCTCTCAGCATGAGAAACACATATTATACTTACTGTTTCTGAAACTTTCCCTCTCAGCATGAGAAACACATATTATACTTACTGTTTCTGAAACTTTCCTCTCAGCATGAGAAACACATATTATACTTACTGTTTCTGAAACTTTCCCTCTCAGCATGAGAAACACATATTATACTTACTGTTTCTGAAACTTTCCCTCTCAGCATGAGAAACACATATTATACTTACTGTTTCTGAAACTTTCCCTCTCAGCATGAGAAACACATATTATACTTACTGTTTCTGAAACTTTCCCTCTCAGCATGAGAAACACATATTATACTTACTGTTTCTGAAACTTTCCCTCTCAGCATGAGAAACACATATTATACTTACTGTTTCTGAAACTTTCCCTCTCAGCATGAGAAACACATATTATACTTACTGTTTCTGAAACTTTCCCTCTCAGCATGAGAAACACATATTATACTTACTGTTTCTGAAACTTTCCCTCTCAGCATGAGAAACACATATTATACTTACTGTTTCTGAAACTTTCCCTCTCAGCATGAGAAACACATATTATACTTACTGTTTCTGAAACTTTCCCTCTCAGCATGAGAAACACATATTATACTTACTGTTTCTGAAACTTTCCCTCTCAGCATGAGAAACACATATTATACTTACTGTTTCTGAAACTTTCCCTCTCAGCATGAGAAACACATATTATACTTACTGTTTCTGAAACTTTCCCTCTCAGCATGAGAAACACATATTATACTTACTGTTTCTGAAACTTTCCCTCTCAGCATGAGAAACACATATTATACTTACTGTTTCTGAAACTTTCCCTCTCAGCATGAGAAACACATATTATACTTACTGTTTCTGAAACTTTCCCTCTCAGCATGAGAACACATATTATACTTACTGTTTCTGAACTTTCCCTCTCAGCATGAGAAACACATATTATACTTACTGTTTCTGAAACTTTCCCTCTCAGCATGAGAAACACATATTATACTTACTGTTTCTGAAACTTTCCCTCTCAGCATGAGAAACACATATTATACTTACTGTTTCTGAAACTTTCCCTCTCAGCATGAGAAACACATATTATACTTACTGTTTCTGAAACTTTCCCTCTCAGCATGAGAAACACATATTATACTTACTGTTTCTGAAACTTTCCCTCTCAGCATGAGAAACACATATTATACTTACTGTTTCTGAAACTTTCCCTCTCAGCATGAGAAACACATATTATACTTACTGTTTCTGAAACTTTCCCTCTCAGCATGAGAAACACATATTATACTTACTGTTTCTGAAACTTTCCCTCTCAGCATGAGAAACACATATTATACTTACTGTTTCTGAAACTTTCCCTCTCAGCATGAGAAACACATATTATACTTACTGTTTCTGAAACTTTCCTCTCAGCATGAGAAACACATATTATACTTACTGTTTCTGAAACTTTCCCTCTCAGCATGAGAAACACATATTATACTTACTGTTTCTGAAACTTTCCCTCTCAGCATGAGAAACACATATTATACTTACTGTTTCTGAAACTTTCCCTCTCAGCATGAGAAACACATATTATACTTACTGTTTCTGAAACTTTCCCTCTCAGCATGAGAAACACATATTATACTTACTGTTTCTGAAACTTTCCCTCTCAGCATGAGAAACACATATTATACTTACTGTTTCTGAAACTTTCCCTCTCAGCATGAGAAACACATATTATACTTACTGTTTCTGAAACTTTCCCTCTCAGCATGAGAAACACATATTATACTTACTGTTTCTGAAACTTTCCCTCTCAGCATGAGAAACACATATTATACTTACTGTTTCTGAAACTTTCCCTCTCAGCATGAGAAACACATATTATACTTACTGTTTCTGAAACTTTCCCTCTCAGCATGAGAAACACATATTATACTTACTGTTTCTGAAACTTTCCCTCTCAGCATGAGAAACACATATTATACTTACTGTTTCTGAAACTTTCCCTCTCAGCATGAGAAACACATATTATACTTACTGTTTCTGAAACTTTCCCTCTCAGCATGAGAAACACATATTATACTTACTGTTTCTGAAACTTTCCCTCTCAGCATGAGAAACACATATTATACTTACTGTTTCTGAAACTTTCCCTCTCAGCATGAGAAACACATATTATACTTACTGTTTCTGAAACTTTCCCTCTCAGCATGAGAAACACATATTATACTTACTGTTTCTGAAACTTTCCCTCTCAGCATGAGAAACACATATTATACTTACTGTTTCTGAAACTTTCCCTCTCAGCATGAGAAACACATATTATACTTACTGTTTCTGAAACTTTCCCTCTCAGCATGAGAAACACATATTATACTTACTGTTTCTGAAACTTTCCCTCTCAGCATGAGAAACACATATTATACTTACTGTTTCTGAAACTTTCCCTCTCAGCATGAGAAACACATATTATACTTACTGTTTCTGAAACTTTCCTCTCAGCATGAGAAACACATATTATACTTACTGTTTCTGAAACTTTCCCTCTCAGCATGAGAAACACATATTATACTTACTGTTTCTGAAACTTTCCCTCTCAGCATGAGAAACACATATTATACTTACTGTTTCTGAAACTTTCCCTCTCAGCATGAGAAACACATATTATACTTACTGTTTCTGAAGCTTTCCCTCTCAGCATGAGAAACACATATTATACTTACTGTTTCTGAAACTTTCCCTCTCAGCATGAGAAACACATATTATACTTACTGTTTCTGAAACTTTCCCTCTCAGCATGAGAAACACATATTATACTTACTGTTTCTGAAACTTTCCCTCTCAGCATGAGAAACACATATTATACTTACTGTTTCTGAAACTTTCCTCTCTCAGCATGAGAAACACATATTATACTTACTGTTTCTGAAACTTTCCTCTCAGCATGAGAAACACATATTATACTTACTGTTTCTGAAACTTTCCCTCTCAGCATGAGAAACACATATTATACTTACTGTTTCTGAAACTTTCCCTCTCAGCATGAGAAACACATATTATATTTACTGTTTCTGAAACTTTCCCTCTCAGCATGAGAAACACATATTATACTTACTGTTTCTGAAACTTTCCCTCTCAGCATGAGAAACACATATTATACTTACTGTTTCTGAAACTTTCCCTCTCAGCATGAGAAACACATATTATACTTACTGTTTCTGAAACTTTCCCTCTCAGCATGAGAAACACATATTATACTTACTGTTTCTGAAACTTTCCCTCTCAGCATGAGAAACACATATTATACTTACTGTTTCTGAAACTTTCCCTCTCAGCATGAGAAACACATATTATACTTACTGTTTCTGAAACTTTCCCTCTCAGCATGAGAAACACATATTATACTTACTGTTTCTGAAACTTTCCCTCTCAGCATGAGAAACACATATTATACTTACTGTTTCTGAAACTTTCCCTCTCAGCATGAGAAACACATATTATACTTACTGTTTCTGAAACTTTCCTCTCAGCATGAGAAACACATATTATACTTACTGTTTCTGAAACTTTCCCTCTCAGCATGAGAAACACATATTATACTTACTGTTTCTGAAACTTTCCCTCTCAGCATGAGAAACACATATTATACTTACTGTTTCTGAAACTTTCCTCTCAGCATGAGAAACACATATTATACTTACTGTTTCTGAAACTTTCCCTCTCAGCATGAGAAACACATATTATACTTACTGTTTCTGAACTTTCCCTCTCAGCATGAGAAACACATATTATACTTACTGTTTCTGAAACTTTCCCTCTCAGCATGAGAAACACATATTATACTTACTGTTTCTGAAACTTTCCCTCTCAGCATGAGAAACACATATTATACTTACTGTTTCTGAAACTTTCCCTCTCAGCATGAGAAACACATATTATACTTACTGTTTCTGAAACTTTCCCTCTCAGCATGAGAAACACATATTATACCTGTTTCTGAAACTTTCCCTCTCAGCATGAGAAACACATATTATACTTACTGTTTCTGAAACTTTCCCTCTCAGCATGAGAAACACATATTATACTTACTGTTTCTGAAACTTTCCCTCTCAGCATGAGAAACACATATTATACTTACTGTTTCTGAAACTTTCCCTCTCAGCATGAGACACATATTATACTTACTGTTTCTGAAACTTTCCCTCTCAGCATGAGAAACACATATTATACTTACTGTTTCTGAAACTTTCCCTCTCAGCATGAGAAACACATATTATACTTACTGTTTCTGAAACTTTCCCTCTCAGCATGAGAAACACATATTATACTTACTGTTTCTGAAACTTTCCCTCTCAGCATGAGAAACACATATTATACTTACTGTTTCTGAAACTTTCCCTCTCAGCATGAGAAACACATATTATACTTACTGTTTCTGAAACTTTCCCTCTCAGCATGAGAAACACATATTATACTTACTGTTTCTGAAACTTTCCCTCTCAGCATGAGAAACACATATTATACTTACTGTTTCTGAAACTTTCCCTCTCAGCATGAGAAACACATATTATACTTACTGTTTCTGAAACTTTCCTCTCAGCATGAGAAACACATATTATACTTACTGTTTCTGAAACTTTCCCTCTCAGCATGAGAAACACATATTATACTTACTGTTTCTGAAACTTTCCCTCTCAGCATGAGAAACACATATTATACTTACTGTTTCTGAAACTTTCCCTCTCAGCATGAGAAACACATATTATACTTACTGTTTCTGAAACTTTCCCTCTCAGCATGAGAAACACATATTATACTTACTGTTTCTGAAACTTTCCCTCTCAGCATGAGAAACACATATTATACTTACTGTTTCTGAAACTTTCCCTCTCAGCATGAGAAACACATATTATACTTACTGTTTCTGAAACTTTCCCTCTCAGCATGAGAAACACATATTATACTTACTGTTTCTGAAACTTTCCCTCTCAGCATGAGAAACACATATTATACTTACTGTTTCTGAAACTTTCCCTCTCAGCATGAGAAACACATATTATACTTACTGTTTCTGAAACTTTCCCTCTCAGCATGAGAAACACATATTATACTTACTGTTTCTGAAACTTTCCCTCTCAGCATGAGAAACACATATTATACTTACTGTTTCTGAAACTTTCCCTCTCAGCATGAGAAACACATATTATACTTACTGTTTCTGAAACTTTCCCTCTCAGCATGAGAAACACATATTATACTTACTGTTTCTGAAACTTTCCCTCTCAGCATGAGAAACACATATTATACTTACTGTTTCTGAAACTTTCCCTCTCAGCATGAGAAACACATATTATACTTACTGTTTCTGAAACTTTCCCTCTCAGCATGAGAAACACATATTATACTTACTGTTTCTGAAACTTTCCCTCTCAGCATGAGAAACACATATTATACTTACTGTTTCTGAAACTTTCCCTCTCAGCATGAGAAACACATATTATACTTACTGTTTCTGAAACTTTCCCTCTCAGCATGAGAAACACATATTATACTTACTGTTTCTGAAACTTTCCCTCTCAGCATGAGAAACACATATTATACTTACTGTTTCTGAAACTTTCCCTCTCAGCATGAGAAACACATATTATACTTACTGTTTCTGAAACTTTCCCTCTCAGCATGAGAAACACATATTATACTTACTGTTTCTGAAACTTTCCCTCTCAGCATGAGAAACACATATTATACTTACTGTTTCTGAAACTTTCCCTCTCAGCATGAGAAACACATATTATACTTACTGTTTCTGAAACTTTCCCTCTCAGCATGAGAAACACATATTATACTTACTGTTTCTGAAACTTTCCTCTCAGCATGAGAAACACATATTATACTTACTGTTTCTGAAACTTTCCTCTCAGCATGAGAAACACATATTATACTTACTGTTTCTGAAACTTTCCTCTCAGCATGAGAAACACATATTATACTTACTGTTTCTGAAACTTTCCCTCTCAGCATGAGAAACACATATTATACTTACTGTTTCTGAAACTTTCCCTCTCAGCATGAGAAACACATATTATACTTACTGTTTCTGAAACTTTCCCTCTCAGCATGAGAAACACATATTATACTTACTGTTTCTGAAACTTTCCTCTCAGCATGAGAAACACATATTATACTTACTGTTTCTGAAACTTTCCCTCAGCATGAGAAACACATATTATACTTACTGTTTCTGAAACTTTCCCTCTCAGCATGAGAAACACATATTATACTTACTGTTTCTGAAACTTTCCCTCTCAGCATGAGAAACTTTATACTTACTGTTTCTGAAACTTCCCTCTCAGCATGAGAAACACATATTATACTTACTGTTTCTGAAACTTTCCCTCTCAGCATGAGAAACACATATTATACTTACTGTTTCTGAAACTTTCCCTCTCAGCATGAGAAACACATATTATACTTACTGTTTCTGAAACTTTCCCTCTCAGCATGAGAAACACATATTATACTTACTGTTTCTGAAACTTTCCCTCTCAGCATGAGAAACACATATTATACTTACTGTTTCTGAAACTTTCCCTCTCAGCATGAGAAACACATATTATACTTACTGTTTCTGAAACTTTCCCTCTCAGCATGAGAAACACATATTATACTTACTGTTTCTGAAACTTTCCCTCTCAGCATGAGAAACACATATTATACTTACTGTTTCTGAAACTTTCCCTCTCAGCATGAGAAACACATATTATACTTACTGTTTCTGAAACTTTCCCTCTCAGCATGAGAAACACATATTATACTTACTGTTTCTGAAACTTTCCCTCTCAGCATGAGAAACACATATTATACTTACTGTTTCTGAAACTTTCCCTCTCAGCATGAGAAACACATATTATACTTACTGTTTCTGAAACTTTCCCTCTCAGCATGAGAAACACATATTATACTTACTGTTTCTGAAACTTTCCCTCTCAGCATGAGAAACACATATTATACTTACTGTTTCTGAAACTTTCCCTCTCAGCATGAGAAACACATATTATACTTACTGTTTCTGAAACTTTCCCTCTCAGCATGAGAAACACATATTATACTTACTGTTTCTGAAACTTTCCCTCTCAGCATGAGAAACACATATTATACTTACTGTTTCTGAAACTTTCCTCTCAGCATGAGAAACACATATTATACTTACTGTTTCTGAAACTTTCCCTCTCAGCATGAGAAACACATATTATACTTACTGTTTCTGAAACTTTCCCTCTCAGCATGAGAAACACATATTATACTTACTGTTTCTGAAACTTTCCCTCTCAGCATGAGAAACACATATCATACTTACTGTTTCTGAAACTTTCCCTCTCAGCATGAGAAACACATATTATACTTACTGTTTCTGAAACTTTCCCTCTCAGCATGAGAAACACATATCATACTTACTGTTTCTGAAACTTTCCCTCTCAGCATGAGAAACACATATTATACTTACTGTTTCTGAAACTTTCCCTCTCAGCATGAGAAACACATATCATACTTACTGTTTCTGAAACTTTCCCTCTCAGCGTACTTCAAATCTTGAGCTCGTCTTTTACCTCTCTTTAAAGAATCTTTCAGTAGGTTATCAGGAACAACAAACAATGGGGATGCTGTGAATAAAGAAGAATGACTCAGTTCTTAAAAACAACAAACAATAAGAGAGTTGTGAATAAAGAAGAATGACTCAGTTCTTATAAACAACAAACAATAAGTGTTGTGAATAAAGAAAAATGACTCAGTTCCTAAACAAAACAAACAATAACAGTGTTGTAGGTAAATTTGTCTATTTTTGTACAAGTGAATTATTTTGATTATATAACACTACTTATTTTGTGTGCAAAGAAATATAACTCACTTTTATCACTTAACAGGTGTCAGTACTTTATTTATTTAAAAACTCTGCACATTGAAACTAATAATGTTTGTCCATTTACAAGTCCAAGTAAGCAAACTAGAATCTTTTACTTTGTTGTTTAAAATATTAAGTGTTTTTCATACAAAAAAGTCAGATTCTTGATTACAAATGCAACTTATTAAGTAAAACTCATTTTTATATTGACTAAAACCTGAAACAGTGCATTAATCGTTTTAAGCATTCTAACTTTCATCTCTAAAGAAAAGGTGTCATTAATTTGTAATTTAGCACAAAACTTCACAATGCATCATGTGTGTTTTGCCAACCACAGGTATCAAATTCAGTTTTCAGAATTATTATTCTACAGATTTAATGTTGTGCCACAAGAGGGAGGGAGGAAGGACCAAAAAAAAAAAGTTAGAGTACAAATAATAAAAACAGTAATATTTTAACAACTTTTAGAACCTTTATTTCTCATAATCTAAGACAAATAATACACCATATCAAAATGTTAACATGTCATTCCAACCCCAAACTGGATTCAAAACCCAGCTACCATATAGAAGCTATCAACACTTTCTTGGACTGCTAGTCATTCTTTCATTTCATATTTCTAATGTGGGCCTTTAAGTCTTAACCTTGTGACTGTGGAGAGCAGTTCACTACCAATAATCAAACAGATGTTCATAAGAATCATTATGTGTTATTGTTGTCAAAACTGAGTTCAGATTAACATCTACCAGTGAAAGTTTTTTTTCTGTTTACTCTGTTTACATTTTGTCTCTTAACAGGGAAAGAAGAAAAACAATAATTTTCACTCATTTTTTCCTGCTCATTTATTTTAATGTAAAACAGATATGAAACGGTTCATTTTAATGCAGTGTAAAAGCATTTAGATTTGTTCAGAACAAATAGAATAATGGCTTTCCAGCATTTGGAAAACATGTGGCAATACCCCAGATTTGGACCAAAGTTTAGCTCTGTATATATATACAACCACGTATTTGAGTGGAGCTTCGAAAGATGAAAATAAAAAATAAAAACTTTTTCAGCATTTAATAGGGAAAATCTGAACACTATGAAATTAGCCTAAATACTAGCTGGTCAAAAGTTTAAGACCATACTGAAACAAAGCGTTAATCGGTAAACACATAATAAAGTTTAGTCAATTGTGTTCAAACATTAGCATTGTAAACATATCCCACTGATATCTCCTGTGTTACATTGGGTAGAAACATGGCAAAGGTTAAAAAGTTGACAGAGTTTGAACATTGCAGAATTGTCGAGCTGCAAAAGCAAGGTCTCTCAATGTGTCATTGCTGGTGAGATTGGGCGTAGTAAAACTGCTGTTGCAAATTTCTTTAAAGACCCTAAGGAATACGGAACGAGAATTTCAAGTGGTCAGACAAGGAAATTTCACCGCATTGAGCAGGAGGATTAGACGGGTTGTCCGGCAAGACACCAGCCGATTGTTGAACCAGAATAAGGCCCTTATGAATGCAGAATACAGCTCAAGAACAATAAGACAGCATCTGTGTGAGAAAGGCTTTAAAAACCATAAACGTCTTCAAAGGCCACCCTTCCTTTCACACCAAGAAACAACTCGGTTAAACTTTGTTGAGAAGCACCAAACATGGGTCATAGAAAATTGGATGAAGGTTTTGTTCTCTGATGACAAAAAATTTAACATGGATGGTCCAGATGGCTTCCAATGTCATTGGCACGATAAGGATATCCCACTAGAGACATTTTCTACACAACAAAGTGGAGGAGGTTCCATCATGATCTGGGGTGCTTTCTCCTTCCATGGAACAATGGAGTTTCAGGTTATACAGGGGCGTCAAACAGCAACTGGCTACATTGGCATGTTGGAGAGAGCATCCTTATTGACTGAAGACCCTCGCTTGTGAGGAAATGACTGGATCTTTCAGCAGGACAATGCTGCAATCCACAATGACCACAAAACAAAGGACTTTTTCATGGTGAGTAAAGTGATTTCTTTGGACCATCCAGTATGTTTGCCTGAACTGAACCTCATTGAAAATGTTTGGGGATGGATGGAAAGGAAAGTCTATAGAAATGAACATCAATTCCAAACAGTGAATGATCTTTGTTAAGCCATCTTCACCACTTGGAATAACATTACAGCCAGCCTTCTGCAAACGCTTATATCAACCATGCTGAAGCGAATGTTTGCAGTTATTTGCAATGACGATGGTGCAACTAACTACTGAGACCTCTTGTTGGGCATTTCCTACCCTGTTCAGGTATTCTTTTTGGTATGGTCTTAAACTATTGACCAACTAGTATTCAGGCTAATTTCATGGTGTTCACATTTTCCCTATTAAGTGCTAAAAAGTTTTTTGTTTTTTTCCCTTTTATTATTTTCATGTTTCAAGCTCCACTCAAATAAGTGGTTGAGTCTAACAATGCAAAAAACATATTTTGTCTTTATGTTCATTGGCCTTAAGATTTTAGCCAGCAGTGTATGTATATATATATATATAGAGAGAGAGAGAGAGAAAGTGAGAGAACCACAACAGTATAAGTCCATCTTCTAACGTTAGTGTGAGTCACTATTATACATCTGAATTTTCTACAGAAAATGGTTTATCATGTCATCACTACTTAATTCAAATTATTCAGCTGAAACAACCTAAACAGGAACAAGTAAGGTTATTATTAAAACGTTTTTAAACTTCATAGGGAAAATATTTCTTAATAAATAAGATAATGGATTATTAGCAAAGCCTAATATTTATTTTATTTGTCCTGATACAATGCTCTTGTCGTATTTTAGCTACTTCACAGACAGTTTCTCATAAATTCATAAATCTCATGTTCTGTCAAAGTGATAAAGTATTCTGTTTACCCTAATTTGCTCATTTAGTGATAGTTTGTGGTAAAGAAGAGTAAATACTCAGGTATTTATTTTGTACGTTTTTTAAATTATGTAAGTGCTATATAAATACTAGAGGTACTCAGATATTTATTTTGTACGTTTTTTAAATTATGTAAGTGCTATATAAATACTAGAGATACTCAAGTATTTATTTTGCACGTTTTTTAAATTATGTAAGTGCTATATAAATACTAGAGATACTCAGGTATTTATTTTGTACGTTTTTTAAATTATGTAAGTGCTATATAAATACTAGAGATGCTCAGGTATTTATTTTGTACGTTTTCTAAATTATGTAAGTGCTATATAAATACTAGAAATACTCAGGTATTTATTTTGTACGTTTTCTAAATTATGTAAGTGCTATATAAATACTAGAGATACTCAGGTATTTATTTTGTACGTTTTCTAAATTATGTAAATGCTATATAAATACTAGAGATATTCAGGTATTTATTTTGTACGTTTTTTAAATTATGTATGTGCTATATAAATACTGGAGATACTCAGGTATTTATTTTGTACGTTTTCTAAATTATGTAAGTGCTATATTTAACTGTACAATGGACAAAAATATTTTTATTTTTCACCTGAACATTACCTATAGCTCTAACTTGTTAGACTCAGACTGGCTTTGTGAATTCACAGACACATAGTGAGTACAAATATACTTTTAACACATCTTATTTCATGTGTACAGTAGACTCATACATTTTAGTAAATGTTTGTCACATTTCACATGGATGCACTTATTAGTAAGTTCAGTATTACAGTCATCATTCCTTTTCCAATATGAGGCTTCATCTATTCTGTTACTTTAAATTCAGCCTTAATAAATTCTAACTACAATACTTTAACATTTCACGTTGTTTTTGGAAGGATTTTTATAGGTCTTTTTCAAATAAGGTTTTGGTTTTGTTACTTAACTCAATCTGTTAATAAAATTATCTGTATTTAGATAGACCTTTTATCTCACTATTTTTTTCATTGATGGACTATGATTCTCTTCACAAACCTGTTTGCCACTTTTTCAGATCCAAGGAAGATATGTCTTCAGTGTTACATGTTTGGTAGGCATTTCTGAAAGGAAATGTGAATGGTAAGACTTTATTCACTTTCAACTTATGAATGAAAAGAAATCCACACAACACTACAAATGTTTCACATTATAAGTTCATGAATTTTCCAAACTCCATAGTCTATAAACACTACAATCAAATAAACTGCTTGATACTTATATGAAATATGTCATTTCTAGATAGTTTGAGACAAATAACTAAGACATACACTTCAGTAATAGATGGCAAATGCATCCATGCATTTTGTAAAGACTGACCAATCTTCGAAAACAAAGATTACATTACATTTTTATCTTTTTATGTACGGATGATAAAATTAATGGTTAAGTCCATCCATGTCTTGAGTAAATGAGAATGATGACATATTCTTCCTGGACAGAAATCTAGTCTGTCACAGGTTAGACCCTAGCCATCAGTTATTACACAGTTTACAGTTATATATAGTGAAGCAATTGAAGTAAAGTACCTTACCAAAGTACATGACAACAAGACACAGCCACAACTTGAACCTACAACCTTTTGACTATGAATCCAATGCACCAATCACTGGGCCACATTGTCCCAACATAATAGCATTAATTCTCATAAAAATATAAATAAATATATCTGTACTTTATCTGGATTATGATCAAAACAACACTAACACAGTGGGAATATACAACTGGTGATTTACTGGAATCAAACAGAGGTGGAAGAGTAATGGAATATAATAATTGATTAATCGTTGGTCACATTAATCGATTACACTAAACTAATTTATTATTCTTGCAAGAAACTTGGTTGATTAAAATAATTGAAAATATTAATAATCAAAAACATTAATTTTTGATCAGCTGATTACTTTCCTGACATTAATGGATTTAACTGTAATTGCATTAACATTAATCAATTATCTTATGTGACACTCATTGTAATGGATTATAACAATTAATCAAAATAATTATGATTAATTTTCAGTCCAATTTTTATTGATTAGTATTTTCAAACTATACTGTAGAAACTGTATTCAACTGATAAATAGCTACTGTTAAATGATACTACAAAGCTGTTTAGCTAAAATACGTTTTATTATAATGATCGTCCTTAATTTCAACTAAAGAGTTTGGCTTCAGGAAATACACATTTGACGTAATTGAAGGTCAGTATATAGTTACACTACGTAACCTTTTGAGTAATTTTATTTGATCACCTGCAAGTGCTGAAAATGATTTTATCTAATGCATCTGAAAATCAGTCACTGTTCTTTCTTAACCTCCCTGCCCCCCCAGTGGCTCAGCAGTATGTCTGCGGACTTACAATGCTAAAAACCAGGTTTCGATACCCGTGGTGGGCAGAGCACAGATAGCCCATTGTGTAGCTCTGTGCTTAATTCAAAACAACAAACAACAACAACAACTTAATTTCCCCTGAAAATTGGAATACTGTTTTTTTCATAACCTCCCATAAAAACTGGGATAATATTCTTTTCTGACCTCTCCTAAAAACCGGATAATGTTTTTCATAACATCCCCTAAAAAAATGGATAACATTCTTTCCTAACCTCCCTTGCAGTTCACTCTACTGATCAAAGTTAAACTTCCTGAAAAATTTAGAAATTTCTCTTTTTTTAACTTGTCTTTTCAAATAAAAAAATTAGCACTAATAAACTATTTTGGATAATAGAAAGTTAGAAGAATAACTTGTATGATAAGAAAATAATACAAAACTAAAAACTAATGAAAACTAGATATCAAAGTACAGTCGTATCAAATTTTTAAAAATATTATCTGCAAAAATAAATGATTGCTTATATATTGTTCTGCATACCAGTTATTCTTATTAAATCCAATTTTTCAACTTACAAGAAAGGATCACTGATCAGCATTGTCGATGGTTGAATAAAATCTGCTTTATCTGCATTGTCACACAATACTCGAGCCAATGTCACTTTCCTAATTTCTTTCAGTTGTTCTGTCAAATTTGCAAAACATATACATACGATAAAATACTGGCCAATACGTGATAATTCAGATTTTATGTCTATTATTGCATGCACACATTATACATTTTAATTAATTTAATAAATAGATACATATCTTCTAGAACTAGACAAAAATTTAGTTACTGCAGGATGGCTTACTAAGATTTAAATAAGAATACAAGTATTGAAAGCAGTAGAAAGAGATGGATTTGTAACTTAATATTTAAAACCTGCTAAAGAAGTTTAAATCCATGACAGTTCTTTGAAGCCCAGAAACATTTAAGTAACACTAAAGTTCCAGAGATGTACATAATATATTGTTAAAACACAATCCTCATTATTTTTTATACTATTACTTTCATTTTAAAAATATTTACATCAAACCTGCAATTATTAGAATACCTAAAATTAACTTTAAAAAAGAACACTACAGTAAAATCTTGAAACCAGTTTCTTTAGTTATGTTCTCAACCTTATGTATCTTACTGTAACTGATTGTTGTAGATTATTGGGAAAAACCAAGAACTGATAGGATAACTCCACAATCATTGAAAAAAACCAATGGGAAATTCACAACTAATATTCAGTTACTAAACCATTAATGTAACATATTTAACTAATTGTTAATAACTTATACAAGATTACATTTATTGCAATCTCAAGTAAATAGCATTAAATCACCGACATTAAAAAGTTGTATTTTTTAGTAGAAATTAGTGATCTTTGTATATGCACCTCATATTATTGTCTATATGTCGTTTACTTGTACATCTTTCTAAAAATCTTATATTTTTCTATATAAAAGTTTTTTTGTTTCTCAGTTATTAGTTTTTATAATATTCTAACCATTGTAGATATGTTAATATTTGACTGAGATCAAAATGGCTATAACAAATTAACATTCAACACTAAGTAGATTCCAGAAAAATAAAAGTGCACTGATTAGCCAAAATAATCTTATAAAGGTATGTACATTTAAGGTTTTATAAGAACAGAGGATAAACTGAGGCAGAATGGTATGGGACAACATTCTGTCTTGTGAGGATTCAGAGCATTAATGTTTGTGGTCTACTGACTGGATTAAAAACAAACACCCCGTTGTACTATGTCATGGTTGACACTGCTACTACAAAGTGGATCACAAAATAGAGTTTCACTGAAATATGAATATGTTTGTTTTAAATTTTGCACAAAGATACATGAGAGCTGTCTCAGCTAGCCATCTCTAATTTTGCAATGTAAGACTAGAGAGAAGGCAGCTAGTCATCACCACCCACTGCCAATTGTTGGGTTACTCTTTTACCAACACATAGTAGGATTGACCATCACATTATAATGCTCCCATGGCTGAAAGGGTGAGCAAATTTGGTGTAATGGGAATTTGAACCCACAACCCTCAGATTGCAAGTCATGTGCAATGCCAGGTCATTAAAGTATGAGTAAAAAAATAGATTTATTTTTATTGTTAGATATGTTTTTAGCTTTCTATTTTTCAAAACAGCAAGTAATTTTAAAATAAACTTATATATTCAAAAAAACAATTCTTCAGTATTCAGTAACTTACAACCTGACACTGTTTCAATCCACACATATGCTATAAATGGTAAACCACCTCATATTCCAAGCAGCTATTCAGTTTTATATATCAAAGTTAATTATGATAAGTAAGCAAATTGATTGTCCTCAACTTAAACTATGGGGATTTTCTTATACATGGAGGTACAAAAATTAAGGAACCATGCAAATTTATAATTTAAATATTTCTCTAAGATGAATAACATATGTTTCCATGCATCATTCAATCACCCTGAATGGAAAAATTACATCATAAACAGAATAATTATGTTTTTCTGGAAATTATTATTAAGCAACAGGAGATATTTTATAAAATAAAACAGGTAACTAGCTACAAGAAGATATAAAAAATAATTCACCTTTGGTAAAGGAAGATGGAGGAATATCATTTTCATACCAGAATCTATCACCCCTTCTCAGATAATGAAACTGTCTGCCTAACAGACAACCAAATGTAGGTCCAACTGCAGCTCCAGTAACTGGGTTTTCTGCTAACCCACCAGTGAAGAGGTCAATGTCATCAACATTTCTGAAATAAGTCAATTAAATATTTATTTTTTATTATACTGAAGAAGCTATGTTTAATCTGAGTTGTAATTTTGTGAAAAAAAGTTAGTAAGGAAAATAGGTGGCATAATGTTGGTGTTTACATATAATGTGCACATAAAAAAAAAAACTACATTTTTCAGAACCAGTTCAAAGGTGGAAAATTATTTACCCCTTCTACAAGCAGTGCCTTTTGGTACTCTGTACAATATTTAATAAACTTAATGACCCTAACTCAATAACCAAATGTTTTCGATCCTCAGAAAAATTAGTTGTATCAGAAGTGGTTTTGACTTAAATATTTTTTGAGAATATTATATTCTGAAAATATAACTGGCAACACAATCTCCTATAAATTGTAGTTCAATTATTAAATATAACTATGTTTTGTCTTTCCTCAGATTTTGATCCTGTATAAAATGTGCACCACAATATCAAAATGATATCATAATAGTCAATCCTCTTCTCATAAAATATACACATTCAATCTTTTAAAAACTTCAGATCAGACTAATCTTTGACATGAATACCCTCTAGTTAAATCATTTTCTTTATGATCTTCATTGACCAATAAAATTAGTAGCTTCTAACTATTTTTAACATCAGTTTGACTTCATGATTCAATACTATGGCCTAGTATAATGTTGTCTATTTGTTGCCAAGTAAATTTATGAGAACATGTATCGAGTCTATTTCAGTTTAAGACTAAAGGAATATGTTAGAAAATTATTGTTGTTATTAGTAAAGTTTTAGTATGATTTTGAACTGAAGCTTGCATCAGACTAGCTAATAATTTAATAACCTTTAGAAAATAATAAGTTCTTACTTGTAAAATCTTGCCAAAGCTGCTTAAGGACTATTTGTGCTAGCCATCCCTAATTTCAAAGTGGCAGACAAGAGGGAAAGGCAGGTAGTCAATATCACCCACCACCAACTCATACACTACTTCAATTGAAGAGTGAGATTTAACCACTACTCATATAAAGCAATTATTGCTCCAAAGTGAATAATATAAATTATTTCTGGCACTAACAGGGCATGAACTCATTGCAGATGGTAACCTTCTGTTATAAAAATAAATCTGTCTCAACTGTCAACTTATATTTAATCCTCTAATCCTATCATTCTCATGATTAATTATGAAAAAAATATGATGCACCTACATTATCAATTCCCTTACAATCTTAGGTGCTTCAATCAGTCTCCTATAAGTTTTACTTTTCTCAAGAGAAAAAGTTTCAGAGATCTCAACATATATTACAGCCTTTCCATCTCAGGTATCATCCTATTACCCCTCGTCTGAACCCTTTCAAACAATTCAGTGTCCTTCCTAAGGCAAGGGCCTCAAGACTGAATTTAATACTGCAAATATTACCTAACCAATGGTATACACAAAAAATAATAATCTCCATAAATTTATTTCTGTAGATACAACCTAAAATCGTATTTGCCCAGCTATTAACAACACTATTTTGCTCAGATAACTTAAGAAACTAATCATCTGGAACATCAAAATATTTTTCTTTCATAAAACTGTTAAGTTATTCCCATCAAAATTATACTCAAAATGATATTCCATACTCACTACCTTGCATTTATTATAAATAAAAGACATTTACCATTTATTTGCTAAACTCGTTAAATAATCCAAATTACTTTATAAAGTAGCAATTCGCCTATGTTAATCAAACAAAGCAAATGTCTTAACACAAGGTCCTGAGATACCCTACTTGTGACATTAATCCAGTTTGACTGAAATCTAATTATAACAACCTTCTGCTTTCTTCCACCAAGTCAGAATTCTACATTTAAAGGTAACACAAAACTGTTATTGCTATATCTCGTATACACTGCTTGTCTCTTTAAGAAGGTCATTTGAAACAGGTGATTAGTCATATATTTCATAGACTGGAGTCTCATTTCTTTTTGTAATTAACCAGACAAAACACTCAACAAACTAAGGATGGACATGAATCATCAACCACTGAATCAAGAAAGAGCTCTTGATGTGCACGTGAAAATCTACTATTAAAAATATGTTGATATTAGTCCTAAATAATCTATTAATTATCTTGAAGATGTCAAAAAAACTGTAAAAAAGCTTCTTACTTATAGAGATGGGTCAACTTGTCCACTGTATTAGCAGACATTACTGAACGAAGATCATTAAAAGAGTGTATGACAGGATCTAGTCGGCAGAATTTTCTCCAATGAGTGTAACCTGCAATTCCATGGTCACGACCTTGTTGAATAACCATTGCAGCTAAATCCATACCAAATCCTAGAAAAATATTAATATTTTCTCCTGTTAATCCTTACAGTAATTTAAGTTAAAATCCTACAGGTCACCCTACTATATTGACCACAATTTTATAGGATGTGCAAGTAACAGAATTAAATCCTAAAGGTTTAAAGTAATCAATCAAATATTATGTCATAAGAATTGAATGAGAATAAGTAGACGACAACAGGATCTTAACAGGTCAGTCCTGTGAATTCTCCCAAAAAAATATATAGGACATTCAATATCTTACAAAACAGCTTAAACTGGATTTAAAGATTCAAGGTTATAGCAGTACTATAATTTCACAAATTCCAAAATTTCCAGTTTTCATAAAAAAAGCTATTAAAAAGTTACTTCAACATATGCACGTATATGCCCTATAGGGCATTCTAGGCACACTTACTGAATGTTTTACAGAATTCTTAAATGATAATGAAAATAAATTAGCAATGTGTACAGTTTAAGTCACTTCTTGCAGTCACTTCAGAACAATATCTGTTGACTTTCACTTCTGTGATGAAAATTAGCTAGAGAAAGTATAATTAAAAATACAAAAATACAGTGAAAGAAAATAACAATCAGAATTTGTAATATTATAACTAAGACAAAATCAAACTTCTCTTATAAAACAATATCAATCACACATCCTTCTTCTTTATTAGACAAATCAAACATCTGGTGATCAGTCATGTGATATGAAAAAGAAGATGATTGGTCATTCAATATAGGTAATGTACAGTGATTATATTCACTCACGTATTATTCATTACTATGAACTGAATCAGATTTTAAAGTGATTCAACTTGTTCATGAAACACAGTTGGACCTCAAAACAATATTTGAAGGTTTTCACTTATGTGAAACGTCTTTAGATAAGTGAAAGCCAAACAGTCTGCTCCATGTGTCTCAAAGTGTTCTCAAAATAACATAGAACTGTTTTGAAACTGCTATTACAATTGCTCAAACACCTGATAAAGCCAACCATCATCCATAACATGGATAAATATAACATGACATAACAAATATACTTAGTATTTGTTCATTGTGGCTCACTGCATGATTATATTAGATAAATAAAACCACTGAAGCAATTAAAGGATAAACTTATTAAAAAAAGCCTTGACACAAGGCTAATGAAGTAATTAAACACTTAAGAACCAAGACTTACAAAGGTTTACCATTTATTATAATGTGATAGTTATTTCTGAAATTATGCTTTAAATTAACATTTCCTTCAGACTAGAGCCACTCTATTAAATCTCAAGCATGCCTTTAACAAGAAGGAGGAACAATATAACAGAAATTCCACCTGATATTCTAAGTCACAAAAAATGTCAATATATGCACATGGTTTGTTAACTTGTACAATGTTGCTATTTTTGGCACCATTCTATAAAACTATTATATCTGAATGTTTATGATCTGTATACATTTCATAGCTCCATATCAGATTTGGAAAAAAGAGTATTATAGTTTTCTAAACACAACTCCTGTAACTTGCATTAAATATTGGTTATCAAAAATATTAAGTCTTCAGTTACAAACAATTATAGCTATATTCAGTAAATACTTCTCACAGTAAGAGAGAATACCAGTGTTAATTAATATTATAATTAATTATAATTTATAATTTATTATTATAATATTATTATTATTATTACAGTATTATAATTAATTATAATTTATTATTATTATTAACAGTATTATAATTAATTATAATTTATTATTATTATTATAATTAACAGTATTATAATTAAAGAAAACATAGATTTTTAATTGATTTAAAGTTAGATACATGAGAAATCAAATGTTAGCTTTATAACTTAGAATAAAATGAACTGAAGTAGTCGTATAGAAATATTGTGACATACTTAAATCAGAAGAAATGTAAGACAATACCTGGTTTACTATCAGAGAAAAAGCTGTTGGTCATTTCTTTGCTGATGAATTCATCTCTCCTTTGGGCTCGTTGACTAACTAGTCCTAATAAGTACTCATTGAATTTATTGGGTTCATACATATCTTTTGGATCAAAGAAAGTTTGGCTCATAGGGGTGGAGCCCAGCTTATGATAGTCCTTGGAATAACGGTCAAATTTAGATGGCATCATAGAGTAAAGAAAACTGAGAACAGCAGTGCCCACAGCATTAGATATTCCTGGATTGATATTTATATCATAGCCAGTATAATAGCCACTAGCCTGGGGTTGAAGGTCATATTTATCAATCAGTTCTTGACCCAGAAGAGCAGGTAGAAGCTCATTGTAAGTGATATGCTGAAGCTAAAATGATTAAATAAATTAGGTATTTAGTATGAAGAGCATACATCAACAGTTTAGTTGTGTGATACATGAAAAACATACATTAAAACCAGCTAGATTACTTTAAAACATTTAAAATGGTAAAATAATGAGAATTATGCCTTACTTGAAGAAGTTCAGCTCATTTACCATATATATTATAATGAATGGTCTTACAACACGTGTACTATTTTTTTATATTTTGGACTAGTCACATTACAACTTTTTCTGTCTATTATTATGGGTATTTTATCATTGTCATTCAAAATAATAAAACTATGGACAATTGTTTAGACTACTTTCCTTTTAAATGTTCTTTGTACATTTTCAGTATTGGAAACAAGAAAAAACATGGATTTTTTTTGTTTTTACATACTATTTCTAAAGAAACAATTAGAGGCTATTATTTATCAGCTTTCAATCTATAAAATAACACATATGTTCAATTTTCAAGACAGTTGAAAGTTAAATTAGTTGTACATTAAAAGATTTTATAAACATAATTTCACTTTGTTACTCATTAAACTTGGACGACATTCTAAAAACAAAAGCCTATAAAACTCTGAATGTCCAAAATAGAAACAAAACACAAAACCTAATTAAAAACTGCTAGTGAGAATTATTTTAGAAAACATTTTGTAATGTTCTGGCTCATATGAAGCCTCTATTAAAACAAAACCACTCAATTTTACAAGCTTATGAAAACGAGGTACAAGATGACTAAAACACCAACAATATCACAACTATAACATGACAAATACAAATGTTACGCTTGTTCGTTGATGACATGTAACATCTCTACTAAATTATTTTCTTTTTATTACATTTTTATAAATTTTCTGTTTATTTGCAATTAGTTTCTTTTTATCTTCATAAACATTAATTTATTGCTGTACTATCTGTATCTTCCTTTTATTATTCTGTTTAATAATTTAACTCAGATGTTTTACTGCTTCAAAGTTACACTATTACTTTCAGTTAATGACCTTTCACTGGCCACTAGACATTTTTAGAGAGAATTTTATAGAATTTTGCTCAGAGGCACAACTATAAAAGATGCCCTCATACACATGAAAGTAATTGGGTCCCTTTTATTTATTTCCCTTCTTGGCAATTCTCAAGTTCATCAGGCCCTTCAAGCTCCCTTTTGGCTCACCTCGTCCCCCATACATTTTCCAGGGCATACTATTGCTGCTGATTTTGTCCATGTTGGTGTCATGCTTTTCAAAGGACACGGAATAAATCAGTGTTTGTGCATGAAATAAACATTTAGTTTCACCACATGTTTTGTAAGTAAATAATTTAAAGGACCATCAAGTGAAAACAAAGGAAAATATGATATAAAACATCACCCACTGACACAGCCAGTGCTGGCAAGAACTTCTGCCTAGTAACAGGGCTAACCAGGATACAATAAATACAGCAGTGGTTTAGGCTCTACATGTATATATACATCATCAATTTTTCATGAATAACAAATGCCACAGTATAAACCAGATTAATTAAACAAGTGATTTGTAATTATTATCCATGTTTATATAAGTCACTTAAGCAGAATTTTTGGATCACAATTATTTTATTTTTATTTTAACATGTATCACTTGTTTTTATTATTCTATTTGAATTAACTTGACTGCTATTCACAACAGCTGGCAAATCAGGAAGCCAGTTTTCTTGTTCCTGGAGTGGGTCAAGGAAACAAAGCATCTACAAGAGAAACCTACATTATTTATTCTAATACCTCATGAGCTAAATTAAATGGTAATATATTATTATATGACAACCACACTATATCTGTTACAGCCAATGCTGATGCAGCTAAAATATGTGTTCTTTTGTAATGTTAGTTTTATTTATATTATGTTATATTTAATATATATTATTTGTATTATATCAAACATATATTATCAACATTATATTAAATATATGTTATTTATATTATATTAAATATATAATTATTTAAATTATATTAAATATACATTTAATATTATTATCTATGCTATATTAAATATGTATTATTTACATTATAGTAAGTATATATTTAATATTATTATCTATGTTACAATAAATATATATTATTTACAGTATGTTAAATATACATTTAATATTATTATCTATGCTATACTATAATGTAAATAATACATATTTAATAAGTATATATTTAATATTATTATCTATGTTACAATAAATATATATTATTTACATTATGTTAAATATACATTTAATATAATTATCTGTGTTATATTATATATATATTATTTATATTATATTAAATATATATTATTTATATTATATTAAATATATATATAATTTCGCATATATTTTATTTGGAGTGTTAACTCATTATATGGACTTAGGAATAGCTTAAATCTCCAAAACAGGCTAAAACCTAGCAGGACATTAAGAATAGGATTATAATTGGTAATATATCATTAACATTAACTGATGGCTCAATGTATTCCAGTGATTAGTTTTTGCTCTATAAATTTTCATAAACGTAATTAAATGGTATATTAAATTAGCTATGTTAATTTCTGGGTTAATTTTAAATTCTAATTTATGTCACTACACATAACAGGTTGTCGGCACTTGTTACAGGTAACTCAAGTACAACAGATGATGATAAAACAAGACAGTCGATTGTTATCCAGAAAAACACATATAACCGATTCTTATAATATTGTATACAATTAAAACATTGTACATCACAGTCAGATAGTTAGGGTTATGACTGTTAATGTTAAGAAACTTATAAATTGTTACTAAGCACTACCCATGTGATAAATAACAGCCATTGGAGTAAACCCTTCATCAAAGAACAATGTCTACAAACACAAGATGACTAACAGCACATTACATTTATGCAAATAGCCTTACCTACAATCCATCCTAATTAGCCCAATTCATTATACAATAATCACGAGGATATGGGGTTACAATATAAAAAAATTCAATTCATAGCTTGTTTGTTTTTTTTAAATCTGAAACCTTTCATTAAATAAAATTCCTACAATCAATGAAAACTTACTAAATATGTGCAAACTCTGAGTTTTTCCAATCATTGAACTTGAACTTCACAGTTCAGACAGGCAAAACCAGAATGTGATAGAAATTCTCACAGTCTAAGTGAAGTCCACTAATTGATGACACTATTAATTGATTGATACTTGAATTTCTAGAACCTATTCAACTTGCCAAAGAAAGTAAAAAAACAACTTACACAAGCTGTCCTAGTCCTTCTGTGATAAATATGAGAAAATCAAACAAAAGAAAACTCTTAATTTTTCAAGCAGATACTCTTGCCAATGTACCTGAGCTATGACAATCCTTCTGGCCTCTTCATACACTTGGTCATCGTCCCAGTGAAGGTTCAGAGCAGACAGAGAATTTGCTATACGATTGTGTTCTCGAACCCAGATTGTATGCATAACCATGAGTCCTGCATTCTCATTCACACGAACATCCCCTAAAGTTTAAACACAAAAAAACAAAATAAATACATTACAACTCACAAGACAGAACTAACCATATTTTTATTACAATTAGTTTTTGTTATTTTTTTAACAAACAAAGTATCACATTAATCTTAAGTTTCTTTATTAAATCCTGTTATAATCTTCATTACTTAAATTTACTTTGCAAATGTTTCTATCTGTGAACTGTGGTAACATTTTTTTATCTTTCTTGCATTTTGATACTAGAACCAGAATAATGTTGGTATAAAATATCACAACTTATACAAATAAACCAAATAATTAGGTAACACCAAATACTTATATATACTTGAACTTGCACAATTAAGTAATTAAAAATAGATCTTTCATGTGAATTAATTAATATTAAGTAATCGATGATTAACCCTAGAGTTACTGATTGGGTTCATATTTTGTGTGTGTGTGAGTGTGTTTGGATCAACAAAACAATTTATTTTTGATTATTTATGTATGAATTTGTGCATGAATCTAAGATTGTATCATTAACACTAGAGTCATACATAAATATAAAACAAAGAATATCACCAGTGTTTTAGTTAACCTCAATAATTACTGATGGACTCACCTGTCTGTTTTGTAAAGAAAATTAATAATTTTACCCAGTTTAATTTTCGTCAGTTCTTTATACTGTGTGCTATAACACGCAAAAACATAAAACTACTTAATATAGTGTACTGTGTGAATCCCATTGATAGTAAAAAGTATCAAAACATATGGATAATTTGTAGTATTTTCTAAATAATGAGCCAAACCACATCCTCAAACATTAGCCAGTTACTCCAAAGAACGTTTGAAACTCAACAAAAACTTTTGATTGGTTTATAACTTGACTACTCAGGATGACAGCACATTGCAAAATGTTTGTGAAACTGATTATACTTGACTCACATTCTATTTTGAGAAATTATTGAACAAACGATCCAGTAAGTTAATGTAATGCAGTTTCAGGTAGAGCTTCCTCCCATGATTGTATCACAATTCAGAGAAAACTGAATTTTTGTGGTTCTTTGAAGTCAGAATTTTAACATTATAACCATATTTTTACCTTATATTGAAAACCTAATTGAATATAGTACTATATTTTTAGAAGCTTGAGAGTTATTACTGAAGGATCAAAATAGCTGTAGCTTAATCAACTTGCATATATAATTCTGCTTGGATTAAACATTAAAAATACCAAATCATAGTGACAAAATGAGTTTTTTCTTCTCAAGTTCAACAAAATGTACCAAATAATGTTAGTTACTAAAAATCAGTAATTAATATATACGCAAAAACGGCTCGTTTGGGTTGAGAAAATATTTTACGTAGAAGAGCGAGCAACGTTTCGACCTTCTTTGGTCATCGTCAGGTTCACAAAGAAAGATAGCCTTAGAACTCTATATCCGAGACCCTAACCCAACTATAGACATTCCCAGCAACCAATTAGCAACCCTCATAGAATTCACCACGATAAAGACAAACTTCATGTTCAACAACCACAACTATATACAAACAAATGGCCTAAGCATGGGCAACCCAGTATCACCAGTTCTAGCCAATATATTTATGACACAAGTTGAAACACAAGCAATTAACACAGCATTACATCCACCACTATACTGGTACAGATATGTAGATGACACGGTTGCGGATTCATCTATCTACAGAACACACACTTAATTTTTTCAATCACATTAACTCTATACATCCCAATATTAACTTCACATGTGAAAAGGAAGAAAGCAATCAAATATCATTTCTTAACCTCAATATTACAACAACCGACACACAATTCAAAACAGAAATTCACCAAAAATAACCCATACTGGACTATACATTCCTTGGGACTCAGCACATGAAACAAAACAAAAACTCAACATACTAAGAAACCAAATAAACACAGCCATAAAACTATGCTCAACAGATAAAATTAACGATGAATTTAACAAAATAAAACAATACTTCAACAACGTCAATAAGTTTTCTCCACAAACTGTAGAAAACATTATACGCACACACCTAGACAGAAAGCAAAATCAACCAACAAAAATAAATATATCTCACGAATCAAAAAATCTCGAAACCATATACTGCTGCATACCATATATTCCTGACATCAGCAGACAAATAACTAACATTTAGCAAAACTAGTAACAAAATATGACATTCCAATTAATACCAAATTTATTCATAAACCAGGCACAAAACTGAGGTCTATGCTATGTAAAACTACATTGACAAACACCACACCAATATTATTTATAAAATACAATGTGATAATTGCCACGACTTCTATATTGAGAAACAAGTAGAAAATGGAAACCAGATTCAAAGAACATAAAAGTCACCTTCACACGTTTTCGAACACTGCAAGTTAAATAAACACAACATAGCCATAGAAAACACTCAAATGCTAAATAAAGAAACAAACATAAACAAACGCAAAATTAAAGAAGCCTTACTTATACAACAACTTAAACCCAAAATTAACCAATATAAAGGAACGCCTTTATACCTATATTAAATATAATAAAATAAATAATATAAAATTATATATTCAAACATCTAACACCGCCCTCTACATTCCGACACTCAGTTACACAACCCCTTCCAAACATGTGGTCAGCTTCCGGTCAGTTACCTCTTACTTTCTTTGTAAACCTGACGATGACCGAAGAAGGTCGAAACGTTGTTCGCTCTTCTACGTAAAATATTTTCTCAACCCAAACGAGCCGTTTTTACATATATATTTCTCTACAAGTGAGTTTTCTCGACATCACTAAATCAGTATTTAATTAAAAAAAGAAACATGTTTTACAAAAGTAGTCTGATAAAACCTTGATTAACAAACTGATACCAATACAGTTGAAATAGCTGCTGTTTAGGCCTTCTTCCACATTATTATAGTTATTATCCTATTTTATATTATTTTATGCTATTTTAAAGATGGACATATTTGTCATTAGATAGATGCATTGATATCTGCTACATGAAGTTTATCTTTTCATGCTTGTTTGTTTTGTTATTTGTATTGTAGGTCAAGCTACTGTATGGTAAAACATTGCACAGTACTTAACTCTATATGAATATTATTTTTTTTTTTCATGTTCGTTTTCAGCAATTATATGGCTTACTTTCTTTGGTCAAAGTTAGGATACTGATGGTTTGACAAGAAGGTCAAAAAAGAATTCAGTGAATTATCCTGATTGGTAAATATAGATAATTTAACAAGAACTGCTTCCTTGTGTTCATTGGTATTTTGTGAATAAAAGAGTAAGTAACACCATTCTGACCTGCAAGAAAACATTGAGTTCCACCTGATGACCTACAGTCTTGTGTTTGTCGTTCTCCTGGCATAAGTTCATGTCCTGACCGTCCTCTCTGTGTTTTTAAAGTCCCTTTTCTAAAGGCTCTCAGTATGTTGGCCTCATATACAGATGCTCCATAGATAGCAGAACCATCAATGTACGAAGTCACTTGGTTGATCTGTTCCCTTGCTCCAAGAGTACATCCAGTTCGAGGTGCAGTACAGGAACGAGTGTATTCAATGCAGTTTTGACCTCGCTTTCCAAAGACAGGATCTTTCTCTGGGACACGAATTGGATAGCATTCAGGATGAAACTCACTCAAAGCTACTTCACAACATTTTAGTCTGTGGCCCTGATATCCTAAACAAAAAACAATGGATAACACACCTCAAGAATAATTTATTAGCTCTTATGTAAATATAATACTTTTTTTATTCCTGTTTAATAGATACGAGGGCTGTTCAAAAAATACGCGGACTGTTTGAATTGCGCGGCTCCAGTTAGTTCAAGGGGAAGCCGCTTGGTGTCGCTAGGTTTGCACAGATCAGCTGATTACGACGCCATTTCCCGATTGCAGATATCTTCATTTGTGTATTAGCTACGCGGTTTTAAGTGAAGTGCGATTTTTTCGTTTGGCGGATTTCAGAATGAATGACCTGAAGGAGCAACGACTTGCTGTGAAATTTTGTGTTAAACTTAAACAATCTGCGACTGAAACTTTTGCTATGCTTAACACGGCTTACGGTGATGTTGCTATGAAGCGTACGGCATGTTTCAAGTGGCATGAACGTTTTAAATCAACACCCTGGTGCGGGCAAATCGACGTCTGACTGTCAGGAAGCTTCCTTAAGAGTGTGGGATATCAGTTGGATCTTGTTACGAGATTTTGACCGAAAAATTGAAGATGCACCGCGTTGCTGCGAAATTCAGCCCTCAGAACTAGTGAGTTTTTGGCCAAACACTCGATCACTGTTCTTCCCCACCCCCCTACTCACCTGACCTTGCTCCTTGCGATTTTTTCTTGTTTCTCAAACTCAAAAGACCCTTGAAAGGAAGAAGATTTGAGACGATTCCCGAGATTAAGGCAAATGTGACGAAGGAGCTGGAGGACATTACAAAAGAAACGTACCAGGACTGTTTCAACAAGTGGAAACACCGTTGGGATAAGTGTGTGCGTTGGAGAGGAGAGTACTTTGAAGGAGTCCCAGACCTGTAACTTCTAAATAAAGTACATTTTGTTTTATGATGTCAGTTCGCGTATTTTTTGAACAGACCTCGTAAAATAACAAAAATAATACTTTGGTAATTTGCCCTCAGGTAATGAATGTCTATCTTCTGGAAGATTTTTTGAATTCTTCAGTATGCAATTAATCTTAAAAAGAACTCTTTCATATTCATAATATTTGTGTGACAAACAAAAATGAGAGAGAGAGAAAATGCTTCGTCTGTGTACACAATCAGTCCATAGTTAGATAGATAGGAATTTATCAGAGAATCACTGAAACGGCCAGTGACTTATAATGACAAAGAGTTGATCATGCGAAGAAACGGGAATTTCATATCAACAAAACAAAGTGATCAAATAATGATGTAGTCAAAAAAAAAAAAACTCTGAAAAAAAATTCTGTTATTAAAAAACAATAAGCTTATCAAATTGGAAACTATCGTGAAAACGTTCAAGTTAAAAGGATCATTATTTTTGTCTTTTTTTTTCTAACTCATGCGCTTTCTTAAGATCATGATTAAAAGGATGAATGTTTATTTTTGGAATTTCGCGCAAAGTTACACGAGGGCTATCTGCGTTAGCCGTCTCCAATTTAGCAGTGCAAGACTAGAGAGAAAGCAACTAGTCATCACCACCCACTGAGAACTCTTGGACTAGTCCTTTACTAACGAATAGTTGGATTCACCGTCACATTATACCGCTCCCACGGCTGAAAGGGCGAGCATGTTTGGTGTGACAGGGATTCGAACCCATGATTCTCAGATTATGAGATTAGCGTCTTTATCACTTGGCCATGCCGGCACCAGGCAGCTTGAATGCAACTTTTATTAAGTGTGAAAATTGTGGAATTTAAAAGTCTAGCCTATTTAGCGTACCAAAGTTAACATATTAACAGCGAAATGCTTCTGTACTCTGTGATCATGACCTAGAGGCCTTCTTATCTCCTCTAATTATTCTGAGTACATTTTGTAAGATTTACTTCATTTTTTAAGTCATGTATCATGGTTAAACAAAAAAAAAAGAAGTTAGGTTTATTGGTATATATTTACTCATATTAATTACGCTTGTATTACTTGTATTACTAGAGCCTCTGGCTATAGTGGGATGGATCTATCTAAACCGTCTACCCAAGATTTTCGGCCCCGATCATGGGAATATTTGCAAGTTCGTATTCAAACTTTTTTCATATAACCGAAATTTATTTGCAAGGAACAGTGTTTACACCTTCAAATGACTATTTAAAATTGCATATTTTATTATAGAGTATTTAAAAAGTATAAATAATTATTGGTTTCATGAAATGAACTGCTGAACATTATTACAGAATTTAATTTATATTTTCTAGCGTGCTGCTATCCAGACTGTACTTCTTTTCTATCTATCTCTCTTGTTGCCTTTAATAGGTAATGATGTAAGCGCTTATCCCATGTAGAAGTTATTTTGCCTAACCATATCCTGGGTAGTGAAACTGTTATTTATAAGACAAGTCATTAATTTGTGTCGTTGCGTTTAGCCTTAAACCTTGGGTGTGTCGTTGAAAAACAATACATCTGTCGAATATAATTGTATCTTATCTTTCGAGGTTTGTTTATTTCTTATTATCTTTCTCTGGGTGTAGATTTAAATCCTTCATTTCATATTCTTGGTTGGTACCGAAAACATACGATTTGTGTTCTATCGTGGAGAACATCAAGTGAAAGAGAACACACAGTACTTGTAAGACAAAGCAAATTCCCATAGGAAAGTGCTCACGTTACCACTGTCGTTAACTTGTGTTAATACTTAAAACGCACGTGTGAAAAAAGCATTTCCTGCTATGAACTGCTTTCTAGGTAGACGGAACTACGTGAAATAACAAAAATCAATCCTGACCTGGATTTAAACTTCAGCTTGATCAGCCACCTAGAAAACACGGTCTTTCAGTAAGAACTTAACAAACACAGTAGTCGCACTACCAAAGTTTGTGTTTCACGAACATAAAATATGACATAAAGAAAAAAAAAGTGAGTAAAATTATGATGCATTTATTTATTTCTCATAGATATAAATAAGACAAGATAGATATTCACGTGATTTTCGGCATGTGCAAGCGGTCGCCATTGCAATGTGTTGAACAAAACCCGCCAATCGAATTGACAAAGACAAGGCGATCGCATCTCATAACTTATTGACGTTTTCCATCTAAACTAGATGTTTGGATAATTTTGTTATTTTATGTCAATGAATTTGTCAAACTAAGATTATCTAAACCTGATCTTAAATTAAAAAACTAGCGCAAAAATTGTTAACAAAACACATATCTGACCTGCCATATGTATAGTGCATTTGATTTTATCCAAGAAGAAAATCTTAAAGTTATAACCAATTATTTTTCTACGGTGTTTCTTATGTGTTGCACGAAAATGTGCCTCTCAAATATTGTTAGCAATAGACGAGAGGTAGCGCACCATGTCCTTTTCTGTCATTATGTACCTGCATTTACAAACATTCAACGTTTTTAATTGAAGTGGATGAAACTAAGAACATTTATAGTATAATAAACTTTATTCGGATTTATTTGATAATTTGTGACAAAAAGTGATGCACTTGCTTAAAAAAGGTATATATATATTAAAAAAGCTTTTAATATAATTTTATAATATCACTTAAAAAAATCTAACTGGTCTTTTACAATTTACCAAGTGTTATTAATAATGTGTATTATTTTACGCGCAACGCGAGCCGAGAAAATCTGCACTGGGCATCCCTAAGGAAAAGAAAACTGAAACCTCCATTCGCAACCAACTCCTAGTTACCCTAATCAATTAGTGAAGTATTGCTTTCACACGCGTAACACACCTACAGTCCAAAAACGTGAAGCATGTTTTCTTGGGAGAAGGGAGGTAAAATGTAAAAGGAAGCGAACCATGGAACATCTGACAATCATGTAATTTATGCAGATGACATTGTGAAGTACGCCCCGACAACAGGTATGTGAGGTAACAGATATTATACCAAAACCAGTGTTAAAAAACAATAAAAAATCGAAGAATAAACGGAAATTTTCAGGAAAAATCTGAAAACTATTTTATTTCGGTTAGGAGGACAGAGGATTATCCTAATGAACATTCTGAATGTTCTGTTTGTCTCAGCCAAATTAGGTTTTATCTCCTTTTCTAATACACGATTCTGTTCAACGCAAGTTACACGAGGGCTATCTGCGCTGGACGTCCCTAATTTAGCAGTGTAAGACTAGAGGGAAGGTAACTAGTCATTACCACCCATCGCCATCTCTTGGGCTACTATATAACCAATGAATAGTGGGATTGACCGTCATTATAACGCCCCCACAGCTGAAAGAGGGAGCATGTTTTGTGCGACGTGGATTCGAACTCGCGACCCTTAGATTACCCGGCATATTGTCTATGAAATCTTTTGTTTATTTGCTTTTGTTACTATATCAATACTAGTGAGTTTACAATATTTTCTTAGCTTGGGCTACAAACAATATTGGCGTGGCGCGTATGAAAGTAGTCATATGTTTTGATACTGTTAGTTCTGGTAAATTTTCCATACACTTTTCATCTTTAGTTCATTTTCTCACCTGCAGATTGCGCTGTATGAGCCAAGTCGTGGAAGATAAACTCTCCAAAGATCGTCATCAGTGTGGTTAGGTGAGGATGTGGATTATCTACATCGCTATGGATCATCAGACTTATCTTACGTGCACTGGGAAGGAATTCGTTGCTTCCCGACTGACGAGGAACATTGACACCTGGTTGATGAAACATTAAGAGAGACGTTAAGTAACCTAGAAATTGCAATTTAAAAAAAAAATGTAAACAAAACGTTCTTTCTAAATGCAACATGTTTTAGTAAACAGTATTTCCAGTTATTGTAAGTTATATGCATCAACATATTATAGGCTACGTGCGCTGTGTCCAACGCGGGAATCGAACCCTGATTTCTAATGATCAGTATACTTGTGCAATTGTTCCCTCGCGTCCTATTATCAGATCATCTAAGATTTCAGGACCGATGTATTAAACACCTCACTCAGTAATAGTTAATGGAATATTTGTTTTCATATGTGTCACAGATTTTTTTTTCCATATGCATGTGTGTGTGCGGTGTATTATGGATTTTCTGAAATTGGGAGCAGCTTTTCTCCCAATAATCCATATTTTTTTTTACTGAAAGAGGACAAGGGGTCACATGTTTTAACCACTCCTTGTCTGTCATTCAGTCGGTGGACGCTAACATGACGTCACCTAAGGGACACTTAACGTTCCAATAATCAGTGATGTAGAGAAAACCCACTTGTAGAGAAATATATATGTAAAAACGGCTCGTTTGGTTTGAGAAAATTTTTTTACGTAAGGAATGAACAACGTTTCGACCTTCTTCGGTCATGACAAAAATTTTCTCAACCCAAACGAGCCGTTTTTACATATATACTTAACGTTCCAGTTTGTACTGTTGTGACATCATTAAAATGTGCAGATCCCATGAATCACAAGAAGAATTATGCACATTGTGCGCTACAACACATGATGTCATGACATATGAACTTCAAGAGCAAGAAATAAATATATTTTCCATTCTTAATTTTGGTTTTATCGAATTTACTATACGTTGGCGCTTACGGGATACATTTATTCCCTAAATGCATTATTTTCCATTTATTTTTCAAAGATGTCACATACATTTATAATGTATAATGTTTTCTGGTAAGCCTGGTACAAAACTAGACACGGATGCTTTTAAAGTAACCTCTAATTCTTTGTTAACTCGATCCACGCAAGCAAGACAATCACAGCTGCAGTTTGTTAGCAACCATCATTGTTCACGCTTACGTGTTTCTTCTCTCCCGTCATTAAAATCCTCGTAACTCAAAAATTTGAAGAAAAAAAAAGGCCTACAGGGACAGAAATCTTGCAGAGTGATTGTCACAGCAAAGTTAAGTGGTTGTTTTGGAGTGAGGCTGCACAATAGGTCATCTGCGTTTCGTTTAACACAGGAAAGCGAACCCTTGATTTTAGAATTCTAAGTTCGTAAAATATCTGCAGACTTCTTGAGGGACCGACGTTTTAATCAACAGAAGTAGAAAGTTTGATATCTGTATACCATTTTACTCCATTGACTCTTCTGACTAATTTTCAAAATTAAAATAAATAAACGCCCTCTTTATCATCAAACATTGTCACGATTTTGAAGACAAACAAACAATCTAACCTACCTGAGGTAACATTTTCAACTTTTCTATCATTAATTGTGTGAAAATGTTTTATGCTGTATTTTCCCATTTTATTATCGAATAAATATTATTACGGACACTGGATTTAAATTGTATTCTGAGCGAATTTTGCCTCAACACCACACAACCACCTGTTCCTATTACCTCAGTACACGTCCCAATGTAACACATAAATCTGCACTGGTTCAGCATGACGTCATCTAATCATGCGTGTAAACTAAAGGCCGCGTTTAGTAGGTGATAGCAGTGACTATCGAGGAAAATATAAAGGTTGGAATTGTTTCTTTATCAGTACAAATATTTGTTTGACAATTATTTAAGCGCCCAGGGCGTTTAAAAATGAGTAATACAGTATATATTATACACATTACGCAGGCAATAACATGTACGCTACACGTAATCAACGAAGTAAAATCTCTATCCTTTTAGCGACAAATTAAGTTCTTGTTTTTTTCAGGCCACAGGTATGGATGTACTTACTTAGTTGGGTCATCTCCAACGAACACTTGACCTCTTGACAACCACATCTGGAGGATGGTAGGTAGGAGAAATGTCTTAGTTTGAAAGGCAAACTACAATATTTATATAGTCATGACATGGCAGAGTGCTTCAACCAACACCATAACATCAGCACGTAATTCTAATCACGACAGGGCGATCTTCAACAAACATAAGACCAAACAGGAATGTATATTTGGCCGATGGGAGAAACTAGGAATGCCACAGTGGGAAGAAACAGTCCGTCATATGTATATATATGTATTAACAAATCATTGTGGCAGAACCAAAACCTTGTAGCATCTGGAACTATACTTCAGCACAACAGTAGAAGGTGGTATATACCATTAACACCCACATAACGCCACCGCCCAACTGAGAGGTATGATGTATCACTCAAGTGGATAGACCTCTATGTCCCATCACCCCAGTGGCTAGGAAGTGGTCAGGGCTTCCATTCAGTTATCGTTCACACTAGCCCTAATTTGTGACTTCGGAGAAACTTTGGATCAATTACCGTTCACACTAGCTCTAATTTGCAACTTCACAGAAACCTTGGATCAGTTATCGTTTATTCCTACTCTAATTTGTCACTCTAGAGAATCTTTGGGCCAGTAACCGTCCATTCTAGCCCTAACTTGTCAGTCCAGAGAAACTACGAGTCTTTTTTGTTTGTTTGTTTTTTGAATTTTGCACAAAGCTACTCGAGGGCTATCTGTGCTAGCCGTCTCTAATTTAGCAGTGTAAGACTAGAGGGAAGGCAGCTAGTCATCACCACCCACTGCCAACTCTTGGGCTACTCTTTTACCAACGAATAGTGGGATTGATCGTAGCATTATAACGCCCCCACGGCTGAAAGGGCGAGCATGTTTGGCGCGACCGGGATGCGAACCCGCGACCCCTAGATTACGAGTCGCACGCCTTAACACGCTTGGCCATGCCGGGCCTAACTCCAAGTCAGCCCCTGTCCATTCTACAACCTTGTAACTCTAGAAAACAATGTGTTGGTTTTCGTCCACCTTATAGCCCTAACTACTTCTCATGACGTCTTTCAAGAATTACAAATTACTGAGTTTGACGTTGTTTACCTGTGCAAGTTATCACAATTTTTATTAAATATTTAAGTATTACTTAATTTTTCTTACAAGACGTAGACGTTTGTTCGTCATTGACAGTTGATTTCAACCAATTCACCTACCTATCCCACATGTTTAACCTTTAATGACAAAAAATTCTGAATGTTAAACGCCTCAATTACACAAAAACGAACTGCCAAGAAACGTTCATGTTTTATGTTGGATTTTATCAAACATATGGACAATTAACGAGTGTCTCTCTGAATTAAGAGCTTTCGGTTTTAAGTTAATAAGCTAGTCGATTACTGCTATTCAAGCAAGAGTTTTTCCACTTACCGTCAGCGTAGTTAGGGGCCATAAAACGTACGTAGGGGGTATTGGCGTTGCCCCACGTCGGGTTCTGAACATTGTTACAGTAACCACTAAAAGCCCGATACTTTCTCGGTTGACAGGGGAAGTTAACTTTCAATGTACAGGAGTTTCCTAGCAACGTCCCACGAATGTCAGCAGTTGGTAGTCCATAGGTAATCTGGTCCTTGCTCAGGCGGTATCTAAAAAATACAACGAATAATTTCCTGCTTCGGTTAAAGGGTTGAATCAAGGTACTCCTTAATGTTAACAAACATCTACCTAAGGGTTAATAACTGGAATTTTTTATTCTCGTGTAAAGCGATGTTGTTACAGTTAAAGGGTTGAATCAAGGTGCTCCCTAATGTTAACAAACATCTACCTAAGGGTTAATAGCTGGAATTTTTTATTCTCGTGTAAAACGATGTTGTTACAGTTAAAGGGTTGATTCAAGGTACTCCATAATGTTAACAAACATCTACCTAAGGGTTATTAACTGGAACTTTTTATTCTCGTGTAAAGCGATGTTGTTACAGTTAAAGGGTTGAATCAAGGTACTCCATAATGTTAACAAACATCTACCTAAGGGTTATTAACTGGATTTTTTTATTCTCAAATAAAGCAGTGTTGTTACAGTTAAAGGGTTGAATCAAGGTGCTCCTTAATGTTAACAAACATCTACCTAAAAGTTAATATCTGAAACTTTTATTCTTGTATAGAACGATGTTGTTACAGTTAAAGGGTTGAATGAAGGTGCTCCATAATGTTAACAAACATCTATCTAAAAGTTAATATCTGAAACTTTTATTCTTGTATAGAACGATGTTGTTACAGTTAAAGGGTTGAATGAAGGTGCTCCATAATGTTAACAAACATCTATCTAAATACAAATAAATAATCTAGATATCCTACCAGTACAAAAACAAAATTTAGGGTTATTACACTGGTATTAACTGAAGCAATTTCTAATATCAAGTTTAACATCAATATTGTTACGAGCATGTTCACAGGGAAGGTTCAAGGGTCAGTATTTTGGGGTTCCTGGGTGAGATGATACTTAAAAGTTTGCATCAGACATAAACGTGAATATAGAGCCACATTTTACAGACATAAACGTGAATATAGAGCTACATTTTACAGACACAAACGTGAAAATAGAGACACATTTTACAGACACAAACGTGAATATAGAGCTACATTTTACAGGCATAAGTGTGAATACAAAGCCACATTTTACAGACCTAAGCGTGAATACAGAGCCACATTTTACATCTCTTAATATTTCATAAGGTTATATACATATATATTGATACTTCAAACGTGGACATCAACAGAAATGATATAATATTTTCTCCATCTTCTTGTAACAAGACTAACACTGATTTGTAGAGTTGAAGTATCAGCATTGTTGCAGCATACGTCACGACTAAGGGCAGTATGTCATCTTTTGTCTGCATGACGTCAGGAAAGATTCGTGCTAAGAGTGGTTAATGACCACAACCGGTCGAATTCCGAGGTACATATACAGAGGATAAAACAAAAATCCTACACGATGTTTCTTAACCTGCAAAAGAATTGAAATCCCGTCAAGACTCCTGAACCTCTCCAGTGGCGCCGCTTTACTGTCCAAAAGGATGCTTACGAGAATATAAGATTATTACTAAACAGTCACTGCTCCAGACGAAAACAAGTTCTCACGACATCAACAACAATTCAGAATTAAATTTAGCTTTAAAATGTTCACATTGTATTTGTGTATTTCGTTGTTGGTGTCAGTAAACAGTTTATTGTAGTTGCTTTAAATATTAGGTTAATTAAGAAGCGAACAAACCCCAGTGCATTTCGTTATTTTAATTTCTAACTATACGAGAAAGAAGAATTTATTGTAGACATGAGTTATCCAATAACTCTGGTATAGGCCCGGCATGGCCAAGCGTGTTAAGGCGTGCGACTCGTAACCTGAGGGTTGCGGGTTCGCATCCCCATCGCGACAAACATGATCGCCCTTTCAGCCGTGGGGGCGTTATAATGTGACGGTCAATCCCACTATTCGTTGGTAAAAGAGAAGCCCAAGAGTTGGCGGTGGGTGGTGATGACTAGCTGCCTTCCCTCTAGTCTTACACTGCTAAATTAGGGACGGCTAGCACAGATAGCCCTCGAGTAGCTTTGTGCGAATTTCAAAAACAGAAAACAACACTGGTATAAAATATATAACATCTCAGTAAGATATTTATTTACAATAGCAGAACATTGGTGAAGATATTCAGTCCATCTTATTAGTAAGAAGGTACTAAAGTGGTAGGAGTCATACACCGTTAGAGATATAAAATCAATCTTTCAGATTAAGAAAATGTGTGTTTCAACAAGTAGACACACATTACCAATCAGACGAATATTTACAACAGTATTACAAACACACCACACATAGTTTACAACAGTATTACAAACACACCACACATAGTTTACAACAGTATTACAAACACATCACACATAGTTTACAACAGTATTACAAACACATCACACATGGTTTACAACAGTATTACAAACACACACACACATAGTTTACAACAGTATCAATAAACACATCACACATGGTTTACAACACTATTACAAACACACCACACATGGTTTACAACAGTATTTACAAACACACCACACATAGTTTACAACAGTATTACAAAACACACCACACATGGTTTACAACAGTATTACAAACACACCACACATAGTTTACAACAAATATTACAAACACACCACACATAGTTTACAACGGTATTACAAACACACCACACATGGTTTACAACAGTATTACAAACACACCACACATAGTTTACAACAGTATTACAAACACATCACACATGGTTTACAACAGTATTACAAACACACCACACACACCACAGTTTACAACGAAGGTATTACAAACACACCACACACACAGTTTACAACAGTATTACAAACACACATCACATGGTTTACAAATAGTATTACAAACACACTACACACGGTTTACAACAGTATTACAAACACACACATAGTTTACAACAATTATCACAAACATCATCACACATGGTTTACAGCAGTTATTACAAACACATCACACATAGTTTACAACAATTACAAACACACCACACATGGTTTACAACAGTATCACAAACACATCACACATAGTTTACAACAGTATTACAAACACACCACACATAGTTTACAACAGTATTACAAACCACACCACACATGGTTTACAACAGTTATTACAAACACATCACACATAGTTTACAACAGTATTACAAACACACCACACATAGTTTACAACAGTTATTAACAAACATCATCACACATGGTTTACAACAGTGTTACAAACCGCATCACACATAGTTTACAACAGTATTACAAACACACCACACATAGTTTACAACAGTATTACAAACACATCACACATAGTTTACAACAGTATTACAAACACATCACACATAGTTTACAACAGTATTACAAACACACCACACATAGTTTACAACAGTATTACAAACACACCACACATAGTTTACAACAGTATTACAAACACATCACACACATGGTTTACAACAGTATTACAAACACATCACACATAGTTTACAAACAGTATTACAAACACACCACACACATAGTTTACAACAGTATTACAAACACATCACACATAGTTTACAACAGTATTACAAACACACTACATTCCACAGTTTACAACAGTATCACAAACACATCCACATAGTTTACAACGGTATTACAAACACATCACACATGGTTTACAACAGTATTACAAACACACCACATAGGTTTACAACAGTATTACAAACACACCACACATAGTTTACAACAGTATCACAAACACATCACACATAGTTTACAACAGTATTACAAACACACCACACATAGTTTACAACAGTATTACAAACACACCACACATAGTTTACAACAGTATTACAAACACATCACACATAGTTTACAACAGTATTACAAACACACCACACATAGTTTACAACAGTATTACAAACACATCACATATAGTTTACAACAGTATCACAAACACATCACATGGTTTACAACAGTTTACAAACACATCCACACATGGTTTACAACAGGTATTACAAACACACCACACATAGTTTACAACAGTATTACAAACACACACACACATAGTTTACAACAGTATTACAAACACACCAACATGGTTTACAACACATTACAAACACCACACATAGTTTACAACAGTATTACAAACACACCACACATAGTTTACAACAGTATTACAAACACATCACACATAGTTTACAACAGTATTACAAACACATCACACATAGTTTACAACAGTATTACAAACACACCACACATAGTTTACAACAGTGTCACAAACGCACCACACATGGTTTACAACAGTATTACAAACACACCACACATGGTTTACAACAGTATTACAAACACACCACACATGGTTTACAACGGTATTACAAACACATCACACATAGGTTTACAACAGTTATTACAAAACACACCACACGGTTTACAACACTTTACAACAGGTTTACACAAACACACCACACATGGTTTACAAGCAGTATTACAAACACACCACCACACACAGTTTAACAGTATTACAAACACACCACACATAGTTTACAACAGTTATTACAAACACACCACACATGGTTTACAACAGTGTTACCACAAACACACCACACATAGTTTACAACAGTATTACAAACACACCACACACAGTTTACAACAGGTATTACAAACACATCACACATACATGGTTTACAACATTATTACAAACACACCACACATAGTTTACAACAGTATTACAAACACACCACACATAGGTTTACAACAGTATTACAAACACACATCACACATAGGTTTACAACAGTATTACAAACACACCACACATGGTTTACAATAGTATTACAAACACACCACACATAGTTTACAACGGTATCACAAACACACATGGTTTACAACAGTATTACAAACACATCACACATACAACAGTATTACAAACCGCACCACACACAGTGTTACACAGTATTACAAACACACCACACATAGTTTACAACAAGTATTACAAACACATCACACATGGTTTACAACAGTATTACAAACACACCACACATGGTTTACAACAGGTGTTACAAACACACCACACATGGTTTACAACAGGTATTACAAACACATCACACATGGTTTACAACAGTATTACAAACACATCACACATAGTTTACAACAGTATTACAAACACACCACACATAGTTTACAACAGTATTACAAACACACACCAATAGTTTAGTTTACAACAGTATTACAAACACACACACACATGGTTTACAACAGTATTACAAACACATCACACATAGGTTTACAACAGTATTACAAACACACCACACATGGTTTACAACAGTATTACAAACACACCACACATAGTTTACAACAGTATTACAAACATTAACATAGTTTACAACAGTATTACAAACACACCACACATGGTTTACAAGCGGTACAACAGTATTACAAACACAAACCGCACCACACATAGTTTACAACAGGTATTACAAACACACCACACACATAGTTTACAAATAGTATTACAAACACATCACATGGTTTACAACGGTATTACAAACACATCACACATGGTTTACAACAGTATTACAAACACATCACACATGGTTTACAACAGTATTACAAACACACCACACATAGTTTACAACAGTATTACAAACACATCACACATAGTTTACAAACAGTATTACAAACACACCACACATAGTTTACAACAGTATTACAAACACACCACACATAGTTTACAACAGTATTACAAACACACCACACATAGTTTACAACAGTATTACAAACACATCACACATAGTTTACAACAGTATTACAAACACACCACACACAGTTTACAACAGTATTACAAACACACCACACATAGTTTACAACAGTATTACAAACACATCACACATAGTTTACAACAGTATTACAAACACACCACACATAGTTTACAACAGTATTACAAACACACCACACATAGTTTACAACAGTATTACAAACACACCACACATAGTTTACAACAGTTATTACAAACACATCCACACATAGGTTTACAACGGTATCACAAACACATCACACATGGTTTACAAAGATTATTACAAACACACCACACATAGTTTACAAACACCAGTATTACAAACACAATCACACATGGTTTACAACAGTATTACAAACACATCACACATGGTTTACAACAGTATTACAAACACACCACACATAGTTTACAACAGTATTACAAACACATCACCGCACATAGTTTACAACAGTATTACAAACACAATCCACACATAGTTTACAACAGTATTACAAACATTATCACACATAGTTTACAACAGTATTACAAACACACCACACATGGTTTACAACAGTTATTACAAACACATCACACATGGTTTACAACAGTATTACAAACCACATCACCACATAGTTTACAACAGTATTACAAACACACCACAATACATGGTTTACAACAGTATTACAAACACACCACACATAGTTTACAACAGTATTACAAACACATCACACACAGTTTACAACAGTATTACAAACACATCACACATAGTTTACAACAGTATTACAAACACATCACACATAGTTTACAACAGTATTACAAACACACCACACATAGTTTACAACAGTATTACAAACACATCACACATAGTTTACAACAGTATTACAAACACATCACACATAGTTTACAACAGTATTACAAACACATCACACATAGTTTACAACAGTATTACAAACACATCACATGGTTTTACAACAGTATTATCACACATCACACATGGTTTACAACAGTATTACAAACACATCACACATGGTTTACAACAGTATTACAAACACATCACGCACATAGGTTTACAACAGTATTACAAACACATCACACATAGTTTACAACAGTATTACAAACACATCACACATAGTTTACAACAGTATTACAAACACATCACACATAGTTTACAACAGTATTACAAACACATCACACATAGTTTACAACAGTATTACAAACACATCACACATAGTTTACAACAGTATTACAAACACATCACACATAGTTTTACAACAATTCACAAACACACCACCACATAGTTTACAACAGTATTACAAACACATCACACATAGTTTACAACAGTATTACAAACACATCACACATAGTTTACAATAGTATTACAAACACATCACACATAAAGTTTACAACAGTATTACAAACACATCACACATAGTTTACAACAGTATTACAAACATGTCACACATGGTTTACAACAGTATTACAAACACATCACACATAGTTTACAACAGTATTACAAACACATGCACAATATAGTTTTACAACAGTATTACAAACACACCACACATAGTTTACAACAGTATTACAAACACACCACACATAGTTTACAACAGTATTACAAACATTCACACATCAGTTTACAACAGTATTACAAACACATCACACATAGTTTACAACAGTATTACAAACACATCACACATGGTTTACAACAGTATTACAAACACATCACACATAGTTTACAACAGTATCACAAACACATCACACATAGTTTACAACAGTATTACAAACACATCACACATAGTTTACAACAGTATTACAAACACATCACACATAGGTTTACAACAGTATTACAAACACATCACACATAGTTTACAACAGTATTACAAAACACATCACACATAGTTTTACAAACAGTATTACAAACACACACCACACATAGTTTACAAATAGTATTACAAACACATCACACATAGTTTACAACAGTATTACAAACACATCACACATGGTTTACAAATAGTATTACAAACACATCACACATAGTTTACAACAGTATTACAAACACATCACACATAGTTTACAAATGGTTTACAAACCACATCACACATGGTTTACAACAGTATTACAAAACACATCACACATGGTTTACAACAGTATTACAAACACACTTCACACATGGTTTACAAACAGTTTACAACAGTATTACAAAACACATCACACATGGTTTACAACAGTATTACAAACACATCACACATGGTTTACAAACAGTATTACAAAACACACCACACACTAGTTTTACAACCAGTATTACAAACACACCACACATAGTTTACAACAGTATTACAAACACACACCACACATGGTTTACAACAGTATTACAAACACATCACACATGGTTTACAACAGTGTTACAAACACACACACCACACATAGTTTACAAATAGTATTACAAACACACCACACATAGGTTTACAACAGTATTACAAACCACAATGTCACATAGTTTAAATAGCACACATAGTTTACAACAGTATTACAACACACACCACACATGGTTTACAACAGTATTACAAACATTACACCACACATAGGTTTACAAACATGTATTACAAACACACCACACATGGTTTACAACAGTATTACAAAACACACCACACATGGTTTACAACAGTATTACAAACACACCACACATGGTTTACAAACAGTATTACACAACCACATGGTTTACACATAGTTTACAACAGTATTTACAAACACACCACACATGGTTTACAACAGTATTACAAACACACCACACATAGTTTACAACAAAGTATTACAAACACATCACACATGGTTTACAACGGTATTACAAAACACACCACACATGGTTTACAACAGTTTACTAACACACCACACATAGTATTACAAAACACACCACAATATTTACAACAGTTTACAACACATCACACATATTACAAACGGTATTACAAACACACCACAATATAGTTTTACAACAGTATTACAAACACACCACACATAGTTTACAAATTACAAACCATAACCACACATAGTTTACAAACAGTATTACAAACACAATTCACACATAGTTTACAACAGTATTACAAAACACACCACACATGGTTTACAACAGTATTACAAACACACCACACATGGTTTACAACAGTGTTACAAACACACCACACATAGTTTACAACAGTATTACAAACACACCACACATAGTTTACAACAGTATTACAAACACACCACACATTTACAAACAGTTACAACATCACACAGTGTTACAAAGACATAACACCACACATAGTTTACAACAGTATTACAAACACACCACACATAGTTTTACAACAGTATTACAAACAACACCACACATAGTTTACAACAGCATTACAAAACACACATCAATACATGGTTTACAACAGTGTATTACAAACCACACCACACATAGTTTACAACAGTATTACAAACCACATCACACATGGTTTGGTACAGCATTACAAAACGGTGTCACCTACACATATTTACAACACATTACAAACACCATCACAACGGTATACAAACCGCCACACATGGTTTACAACAGTATTACAAACACACCACACATAGTTTACAACAGTATTACAAACACACCACCACATGGTTTACAACAGTATTACAAACACACCACACATGGTTTACAACAGTATTACAAACCACACCACACATGGTTTACAACAGTATTACAAACACACCACACATAGTTTACAACAGTATTACAAACACACCACACACATGGTTTACAACAGTATTACAAACACACCACACATGGTTTACAACAGTATTACAAACACACCACACATGGTTTACAAACAGTATTACAAACACACCACACATGGTTTACAACAGTATTACAAACACACCACACATAGTTTACAACAGTATTACAAACACACCACACATAGTTTACAACAGTATTACAAACACACCACACATAGTTTACAACAGTATTACAAACACACCACACATAGTTTACAACAGTATTACAAACACACCACACATAGTTTACAACAGTATTACAAACACACCACACATAGTTTACAACAGTATTACAAACACACCACACATAGTTTACAACAGTATTACAAACACACCACACATAAGCAGTATACAAAACACACACATAGTTTACAACAATATTACAAACACAACCACACATAGTTTACAACAGTATTAGTAAACACACCACACATAGTTTACAACACCACACATGTGCCAAACCGCAGCGGTTTGAGCAGTTGTTACAAACCCACACATGGTTTACAACCGATGACAATTACAAACCACCTCACCGCATGGTTTACAGCAATTATTTACAAACCACCACATGGTTTACAACAATTACATTCGCGAGCCATCGCATGGTTTACAACGGTGTTCACAAACCCACCACACATGTGTTTA